>NC_056748.1:1140195262-1140415262 GCF_019279795.1 Protopterus annectens | reverse complement strand
GCATGGTGTTTTTTTGTTAGTTTGTTTTTTTATTTAATGCTATTGGGTGGAATTGTTTTGTATTTATTAACTACACTGTAGCTTACTAGATGAAGTAATTAATATATGCTCCACATTTTACCCATTTGCTCCATCATATAAAATAAATTTTGCACATTATGGAGAAGGGAGGTTGAGCTATGTTACTACTGTTTTGTCTTTCTGTAATACGTTAAGCTATATACTTATCAGAAAAGACTACAGCTATAGCCTGACATCTGGAAAACATTTACCAAATAACGTATCATCTACTTCTTTGGATGATTTAAAACTGTATGGTTCAACTAATAAATAACTAAAAACACTATTTCAAATGGATAAAGCTTTTTCATAAATATAAGAATAGCATTTGGCCTTGATAAGTGTGTGAATGTCACATTTTTCTTGGAACTTGTATATATTTTGTAACTATGGAGCTTTTCTCCCAGGGTCTCCACTGAAAAAGGGCCTCAGCCCAGATGGACCAACCTGGTCAACAGATGTCAAATAAATAAATAAAAATAAGAATAACATTTGGCCTTGATAAGTGTGTGAATGTCACATTTATAGCAGAAAATCTGAAGCATCAAAAATATCAACTTAGGAGAGTAATGCAATACGAAATAACTTGAACAAGATGGCATCCATAACTTTTTTGGAAAACATGATGAGTTAGCAATACAGCATGAATAACTTTGAACAAAGCTTATAGTAAGGAAATTAGTAAAAGACCAAAACTAATATTAAAAAAATGTGTTTGACACCAATAAATATATTTTAAGCTATACTCAACATGCTCCTTTAGTTTTAATGTACAGATTTGGTAAGAAAATTGCTTTGCTTTGTGCATATCAGATGATATAGTCTATACTTGTGAGACAGCATACATCTTTGCTGACATCATCAGACAGAAATATAGTAAACGTTCTAATCCATAAAGAAAACAACCCCAGGATTATATATTTGGACAGACTATTTTGGCATTTTGGAAAGGAAAAAAGAACAGAAATCAAATGAGAAGAGGACAAAACCAGGTAAAGCAGCAGAAAGTGCAATGAAAGAGAAAGATTATGATCAAAAGAAAAGGAATAAAACTGAAAATCCCCCAAGTCTAATGGAAAGACCTGAGAACTGCTGGAGCAGCATGTACATAATGAGCAAGATTTGACACCTAATGGGGAAGGAGGTGTGAATTTAAATCAAAGGGTGAAACGTTAATAAATGTAGCTCAGGACAGTGGACTATGTACGTTATTTCACAAAATCTATAAAACATGGGAAATTCAAAAAACATATAGTTTTTGTAGTACAGAACTAGAAGCAGTTGTACACCCTGCTGCTGTCATATACTTGTGGTTGGGGGATGATATACTGAAAGGTGTAACAATGTTGCATAATTGTTACACCGATGATCATGCAAATATTACAAAAAGATAGCCAAGAAGCACTGGAAACAAGGACCACTAAGAATTACTTGACATGACTGTACTAATGATGAGAAACCCCCATTTAAGATAGTAGAACTAGGAAAACCAAATATTGCAGTTGAATAAAAAAGACAAAAGTATCACTACTAAAATAGCTGCACCTAACAACTATTGTGGCTTGCATATAGAAAAGCAAAGTTATAAAATACCAGGATATGCAAGCAGAAACAACAATGTGGAAGGACGACATTCATTTTCAACAGCCATAGGAGCACAGGGCTAATAAAGAATTTGCAAATGTACTTAAGGATATTACCAATACAGATAACTCCATATCAACTAAAGGAGAAGGCAATTTTGGGAATACTGTATATAATAAAAACACCACTCAAGGCAAAAATAAAACTCAGAAGCAATACTGATTGCATCATCTTTAATTGTACTCTGACTTAGAAAAGGGGTCAGTCTATTCTTGTCATAATATTAGAAACCCAAAATAATGGGAAAAATTGTAAGGGCTGGTACATTGATGGCACCAGTTTTAAAAGCTACCAAATCCCCCCTCAAGCCAATCACTGGTCCAGCTAGGTGTGATGGTCATCTCTTTTTACCCCAAAGTCTCCAATGGAATGCTAACCCCACTCAATATATAGAAGTTAGAGGGCTGCTAGCATGATATCACAGCCCATGCATTGTGCTGGTCTCAAAAGAGAAGATTTAGAAAGCTGAATATGTAGACATTCACAATACTGGAACAGGAGATTCTCAAATGCATTTTAGAAGGAAATGAACTGAAACAGAAGACATCATTTGATACTAGGAAAATTAGAAGTCTTATATGTTTAGGCCAAAGCCTCACTGATCTGGGGGCTTCGGGTTGTATAACTCATGGTCATTATAGCTGAAAAGAAGATGAAACAGGCTCTACCAATGCTGTCAAACTTCCTGAAAATCATAGAGTGCAATCTGTTGAGGGGGAAATGGTGGTGGTAGTGTGCAGAGATTAGACAAGAGAATGACCAGAGAAAACAAAATGAGGTAGGATGCCTACCATCTCAAGATATGGTTAACCACCACATTTTCAAGGTTTAATCAAATGGTACTTGACAGAACAGCTGGATGACTGGGAAGCTGTGAGGGGTGTACAGCACAGGCAGGTTCTTGTGGCCACATTGCTGCTTTGCCCGTGTATACACCATGTGCAAATGGGGGAACATGAGCTTCAAGCCTTTTAAGAAAAGCAAGGGGTCTTCTCTCAAATAACTAGTAAGGGGCCAGTGAGAAGATGGAAGGCCAAAAATATATAGCAATGTGGGACATGGGTGGGGAGAAGTGTTTTATGTATGTTAGTAAGGTGGCACAGTTGACAAGCTTTGCTGAAGGCTTACATCCTTTTTAGTTTGAGGATTTCTGCATAGTTTCACCACACAGGTGGATGCCCCCATTAAGCGACCCACACACAGGGACCTCAGGTCAGTAAAAGGTGACAAAGTCATAGTGTATAAGTTATTAAATTAGAAAATAAAGGGATTTTAACTGTGAGGTTATAGGACATTTCCAGTCATGCATTTGTGATCAGTGACAGAACCTTGATGTCAGAACATGTCAAACAAATATACTACCATGTCAATGAGACAGTCAGCACAACAAGGTGGTATGCAGCATATCAGTCAGCCTGGTTATTATGGAAGGCCACTGAGTTAAATTATCTAAGCTCATATTTCATGTGTTTTTTCATTGGTTAATTTGAATTGTCTCCTGAGTGATACTTAAATACAAAGTGAAATTCTGGGCCTTTGTCTTTGTCTGAAGGATTTCAAGCCTGCATAAGGTATAGCACTGCTGGTGATTCCCTGCTAGGGTTTCCCACCCACGCATCCTCCTGTTTGTCGGTCTTCTTTTTAAATATGGTGATTTTAAGCTTCCCACCCCTAGTGTAAATTGAGCTTAATAAGCTCTTCCTTTTCTACACTGATGCTGATATCTTGAATTTTTATTTAAATTATTTAATTGCTTTTCCCTGTGCGTATATCAAAAAAGTGCATTTTGCCCTATATTGTCTGTTGTATTGATTTACTTTATCTGAATTCATTACCTAGCTAGCTATTGAATAAAGTAGTATATTTTTCCACTCTAGCAAGCACTTGTTTTCTCATCAATGTCAGTGGATTTTCCTTCTAGTGCACTGGGAGGTAGCCTGGTCTGTCTAGGTTGAGGAAACACTTGAAATTTCTGAATGTAGTTTTATAGGCTGGAGAGCATATTAATAAGCTTATTTTGTTTTTACTGCCTTTATAAATTCTGTACACTTGAGTGGCTCTCGGCTCATTTATATGAAGTGAAATACTTTTATTGAATAATCAAAAATACTTTTATTGAATAATCACACTTTTATGAGTTAATAAAACACCATAAACAACATGCTGATTTCTAATGGCCACAGTTCCAATGTAGATCCACAGAAGCAAGTAAAAACGTTATAGACGTCCAAGTAATCCAAATAAAATTAATTCTGGTAAAACAAGCTTTATTCAGTCGACACCAGTAAGCGCTTTCACCCTAAGGCTTCATCAGACTTTTACAAATTACAATCAATTCATCAAACTTTAAATAGCCCTCCAACCCATCTCATTGGTTGGAGGGTTAACAGTCTGAACATGTATTTAAAGCACTACAAGACATTACATTACTGCATAGAAATGCATAAAAACATCACCATAAATGCATATATTCAAATAAATAAGACATATATCTAAAAAGCATATATAAATATATAAAATATATACATATAAATATATATATATATATATATATATATATATATATATATATATATAAAGACATATGTATATATAAAAAGCTTCACTATAGACAGAGTCCTATGTTTAATGCATTGCTTTGACATATGACCAAATACCAGATGTAAGTGAAAAACATAAGTAGACATATAGCATGCACACTGTATATTCAAAGATATATTCAAATAACATTTAAAAACATTTAAAAACATTAAGATAAAGCTATTTTGGTCTGGCTAGTCTCCTGCTCTTTAGGAAGGGTTTAATATGAACCTTATCATTAAGCCCAGGGGGTACATAGGCCCTCCATCTAATGATCCATCGCGTTTCACATTCCAGGGTCAGATTAACTAAGTCCCCACCCCTAAGGTTACTCTCCAACTTCTGCACAACACTAAACTTAAAATTGTGATTCATGCCCAATTCTTTATGGTGTTTGGCCAGAGCATTAAAATCAGAGCCTATCCTAATATGATAGGCATGCTCCCTTATACGTTCTTTAAGGGTCCGATTAGTCTTTCCTACATAAAATGCAGTACATGCTGTGCACCTGGCTAAATAAACAACATTATCACTATTACAATTGGTGGATGTGTTAAAATAAAAAACACGCTTTGTATTTGGATGCTCAAAAGTTGTTTCCTTGCTAATAAAGATACACTGGTTACATTTACTACATGGTAAGGTGTTGCTGTTGGTCAGATTAACCCTTCTCTCATGATAGTTGTACTTAGGTTTACATAATAATCTCTTCAAGTTAGGCTTATTCTTAAACACCATATTAGGTTTAGGTCCCACAACCCTACCAATCTCATTGTCTGACAGCAGAATGTCCCAATGTTTCGCTATTATATTTTTAATCTTTGTTGCTTCTTGAGTAAAGAACATGGGAACCCTCACGTTCACCATATTGGGAGCATTACCATCGACGGTAGAATTGACATTTTCAGAAAAATATGGTCTAGCCCTAGTCGCTCTCAGGCCATCAACTATAGTGCATGTCTCATCTATCCTTTTCACATTATAGCCCCTCTCCATAAACTTAACCTTTAGGGCTTCTCTTTCACTTATATAACCTTGTTCCGATGGATTAAGCCTTGAGGCCCTGATAAACTGACCCTTCAGTACATTATTGAACACGAACCGGGGATGCATACTATTCCAATGAAGTAGCGTATTCCTATAACAGGGTTTCCTGTGGACAGAAGTATTAAGTAGTCCATTACTAAGCTTAAAGACATTTACATCTAAGTATGTAATCTCATATTCTGAATAATTCAAAGTGAATTTCAGAAAATGGGTAGATGTATTTAAACATTCAACAAATTCAAGAAGTGTTACTTCATCCCCTAGCCAAACAAAAAGAGGTCCACAAACCTGCGGTAGACACCCACAAATCATTTGAATAACACATGCTGAAGTAAAAATCTATCCTCCCAGGATGCCATAACAAGGTTGGCATAGCTATTGGCACAGCACGTGCCCATAGCTACGCCATCCTTTTGTATAAAGATCTCATCTCCAAACACAAAAATGTTGGTAACCAAAATAGTTTCCAGAAACAGCATAAGTAAATCCACTTTCTCAGTAGAGAAATCAGAATGTTCTCTAAGGTAATCCTGTACAAACTCAATCCCCACATCATTGGGAATGACAGTAAACAGACTGACTACATCCAAAGTAACTAATAGGTACGGTGTTCCATCCTGTAATTGACTTGTATAAGTATACAGGTCCATTAAAAATTGTTTACTGTCACGCAGCACATTAATATTCTTATCGACTAAAGGTCTTAGGAAGGATTCAGTATAGATGGAAAGAGATTCAGTTACCCAACCCTGGCCCGCCACAATAGGTCTCATAGGTGGTTTAACCAGGGACTTATGAATCTTCGGTAGGCCCTGTATGATGGGTATGGTGGGGTTAGATACTTTTAAATATTTGTACAATTCCTGAGTAATACTCTCGGACATAATAAGGTCGTCCAGCATATAATATGTTTGGAATACCTTTTCCTTAACAACTGTCATATCTATCTTCTTATAAGAGTTCCTATCATTCAAAAGTTGGAACATACTCTCATTATAATCATCCACATCCATTAAAACTATGGGCCCTCCCTTATCTGCTGGTCTAAAAACAATCGAATCATCTTTCCTAAGGTCCATTAATGCTTTCCTTTGGTGGAAGTTTAGATTATTTCTATGCTTTTCTTTCTGCTTGGATTCAAAATACGCATATATATCATTTTCTAAAACCCTCCCAAAAGCATCAACAACAAGGTGTAAGGGAGGAACATATGTGCTATTACTACGAAAACTTGTTGCATTATTAGCTTGACTTCCCATTCCAAAGTCTAATTTAAGTTGTACATTCCTTATAAACATTTTCGTATCTATAATGGTATCCACAACATCATTATGCTTAGTGGGTATAAAGTTAAGTCCCATATCCAAAACTTGCATTTCATATTCTGTAAGGTCCTTACTAGATAGATTTACTACTAATGAATGTTTCTCGCCCACATTTTCTTTAGGGTAGGGCCCTGATGTTCCTCCACGGAGCCCTTCCTTTTGTGTCTGCCTCTGCTGGCAGAACGTTTTCTCCCCATAAAATGATTCTGTGCTATTGGGAAAGGGGTATGTACACTTCTGTCAGTTGTAGAGTTCATACTATTATATTGAATATTACTATTTGGAGTGGTTTTTGGTCTAACCACTAAACCAGTTTGTGTGGGTAATTCCTTACTATTAGAAGTAGTCTGTGATGCTTCAATACTACTGCTATTATGGTTGCCCCCCTCTACTAATGGAGTGCTAGATCCCTCCACTCCATTCACATTAACATTTTCATTTGCACTTCCCAATATCTTAGTATTTTCAGAAGGTACTAGTCCTGTGCCTTCATTACTACATGTTCTATTATATGTAACATCCCCCTGGTTCATAGTTCCTGGACCTTGTGAGGCTCCCTGGACTATACGTGAATAACTGTTACCTTCATGTCTTTTAACATCATCATGCTGCCTAGGCCAAGTGAACACATGGTTGTTGTTAAAATCCCTTACATCTCTAACAATTTTATTCTTCTTTTGGTCAATTAAACGTTTCTCTACTAATAACACATCATCTAATAATTTCTCTAATTTTACATCAATATTAAAATCAGCATATTTCTTATTCAATGCATAAAAACTTGTATTTACAAATGTCCTTAATTCATCCTCCTCTGGCATGTGAAAGTCAATGAGGAGTTTCATATAATTAAAACTAAGCTCAATATTGAGCTGTTGCCATTTAAAAAGTAACTCAGGAAACCTGTTACCTGACGTGGGCATTTTAAGTATCCGGAGCCCACGCGGTACTATCTTCTTGGCAAGACAGGCTTCAAAATAATGTCTCTGGACCTGTAAGCGTTTCAATTTTATAAAAGCAGTCTCCAGTTTCTGTAAATCCTGTGTAAGGTTCATATTGTCAGCATAATCCATGGCGCGGTCATTCGACCCTACGTCCGGTGCAAAATCCAACAGTGAATTGTTTGTATTCGTCATACAAACTTGAAAACGTTCGACAAACCTGCTGGCATTATTCGTCACAGTCACAGGCACATAAGGGAGTTCCACGTTCGTGTCAAGGTTATCTGCCATCCTCTTTGGCCGCTGTATGTAAATTAAAGCAACTAATAAAAGTACAGCGATGTACAGCGAGCCGACAGAGCTCAAAACCAGCGTGTAAGCAAAAATAATAAAATAAAACACCATAAACAACACGCTGATTTCTAATGGCCACAGTTCCAATGTAGATCCACAGAAGCAAGTAAAAACGTTATAGACGTCCAAATAATCCAAATAAAATTAATTCTGGTAAAACAAGCTTTATTCAGTCGACACCAGTAAGCGCTTTCACCCTAAGGCTTCATCAGACTTTTACAAATTACAATCAATTCATCAAACTTTAAATAGCCCTCCATCCCATCTCATTGGTTGGAGGGTTAACAGTCTGAACATGTATTTAAAGCACTACAAGACATTACATTACTGCATAGAAATGCATAGGAACATCACCATAAATGCATATATTCAAATAAATAAGGCATATATCTAAAAAGCATATATAAATATATAAAAAATATATATAAATATACATATATATATATATATATATATATATATATATATATATATATATATATATATATATATATATATATAAAGACATATGTATATATAAAAAGCTTCACTATAGACAGAGTCCTATGTTTAATGCATTGCTTTGACATATGACCAAATACCAGATGTAAGTGAAAAACATAAGTAGACATATAGCATGCACACTGTATATTCAAAGATATATTCAAATAACATTTAAAAACATTTAAAAACATTAAGATAAAGCTATTTTGGTCTGGCTAGTCTCCTGCTCTTTAGGAAGGGTTTAATATGAACCTTATCATTAAGCCCAGGGGGTACATCGGCCCTCCATCTAATGATCCATCGCGTTTCACATTCCAGGGTCAGATTAACTAAGTCCCCACCCCTAAGGTTACTTTATCTGGTATTTGGTCATATGTCAAAGCAATGCATTAAACATAGGACTCTGTCTATAGTGAAGCTTTTTATATATACATATGTCTTTATATATATATATATATATATATATATATATATATATATATATATATATATATATATTTATATATATTTTTTATATATTTATATATGCTTTTTAGATATATGCCTTATTTATTTGAATATATGCATTTATGGTGATGTTCCTATGCATTTCTATGCAGTAATGTAATGTCTTGTAGTGCTTTAAATACATGTTCAGACTGTTAACCCTCCAACCAATGAGATGGGTTGGAGGGCTATTTAAAGTTTGATGAATTGATTGTAATTTGTAAAAGTCTGATGAAGCCTTAGGGTGAAAGCGCTTACTGGTGTCGACTGAATAAAGCTTGTTTTACCAGAATTAATTTTATTTGGATTACTTGAACGTCTATAACGTTTTTACTTGCTTCTGTGGATCTACATTGGAACTGTGGCCATTAGAAATCAGCGTGTTGTGTATGGTGTTTTATTTTATTATTTCTGCTTACACGCTGGTTTTGAGCTCTGTCGGCTCGCTGTACATCGCTGTACTTTTATTAGTTGCTTTAATTTACATACAGCGGCCAAAGAGGATGGCAGATAACCTTGACACGAACGTGGAACTCCCTTATGTGCCTGTGACTGTGACGAATAATGCCAGCAGGTTTGTCGAACGTTTTCAAGTTTGTATGACGAATACAAACAATTCACTGTTGGATTTTGCACCGGACGTAGGGTCGAATGACCGCGCCATGGATTATGCTGACAATATGAACCTTACACAGGATTTACAGAAACTGGAGACTGCTTTTATAAAATTGAAACGCTTACAGGTCCAGAGACATTATTTTGAAGTCTGTCTTGCCAAGAAGATAGTACCGCGTGGGCTCCGGATACTTAAAATGCCCGCCAGGTAACAGGTTTCCTGAGTTACTTTTTAAATGGCAACAGCTCAATATTGAGCTTAGTTTTAATTATATGAAACTCCTCATTGACTTTCACATGCCAGAGGAGGATGAATTAAGGACATTTGTAAATACAAGTTTTATGCATTGAATAAGAAATATGCTGATTTTAATATTGATGTAAAATTAGAGAAATTATTAGATGATGTGTTATTAGTAGAGAAACGTTTAATTGACCAAAAGAAGAATAAAATTGTTAGAGATGTAAGGGATTTTAACAACAACCATGTGTTCACTTGGCCTAGGCAGCATGATGATGTTAAAAGACATGAAGGTTACAGTTATTCACGTATAGTCCAGGGAGCCTCACAAGGTCCAGGAACTATGAACCAGGGGGATGTTACATATAATAGAACATGTAGTAATGAAGGCACAGGACTAGTACCTTCTGAAAATACTAAGATATTGGGAAGTGCAAATGAAAATGTTAATGTGAATGGAGTGGAGGGATCTAGCACTCCATTAGTAGAGGGGGGCAACCATAATAGCAGTAGTATTGAAGCATCACAGACTACTTCTAATAGTAAGGAATTACCCACACAAACTGGTTTAGTGGTTAGACCAAAAACCACTCCAAATAGTAATATTCAATATAATAGTATGAACTCTACAACTGACAGAAGTGTACATACCCCTTTCCCAATAGCACAGAATCATTTTATGGGGAGAAAACGTTCTGCCAGCAGAGGCAGACACAAAAGGAAGGGCTCCGTGGAGGAACATCAGGGCCCTACCCTAAAGAAAATGTGGGAGAGAAACATTCATTAGTAGTAAATCTATCTAGTAAGGACCTTACAGAATATGAAATGCAAGTTTTGGATATGGGACTTAACTTTATACCCACTAAGCATAATGATGTTGTGGATACCATTATAGATACGAAAATGTTTATAAGGAATGGGAAGTCAAGCTAATAATGCATCAAGTTTTCGTAGTAATAGCACATATGTTCCTCCCTTACACCCTGTTGTTGATGCTTTTGGGAGGGTTTTAGAAAATGATATATATGCGTATTTTGAATCCAAGCAGAAAGAAAAGCATAGAAATAATCTAAACTTCCACCAAAGGAAAGCATTAATGGACCTTAGGAAAGATGATTCGATTGTTTTTAGACCAGCAGATAAGGGAGGGCCCATAGTTTTAATGGATGTGGATGATTATAATGAGAGTATGTTCCAACTTTTGAATGATAGGAACTCTTATAAGAAGATAGATATGACAGTTGTTAAGGAAAAGGTATTCCAAACATATTATATGCTGGACGACCTTATTATGTCCGTGAGTATTACTCAGGAATTGTACAAATATTTAAAAGTATCTAACCCCACCATACCCATCATACAGGGCCTACCGAAGATTCATAAGTCCCTGGTTAAACCACCTATGAGACCTATTGTGGCGGGCCAGGGTTGGGTAACTGAATCTCTTTCCATCTATACTGAATCCTTCCTAAGACCTTTAGTTGATAAGAATATTAATGTGCTGCGTGACAGTAAACAATTTTTAATGGACCTGTATACTTATACAAGTCAATTACAGGATGGAACACCGTACCTATTAGTTACTTTGGATGTAGTCAGTCTGTTTACTGTCATTCCCAATGATGTGGGGATTGAGTTTGTACAGGATTACCTTAGAGAACATTCTGATTTCTCTACTGAGAAAGTGGATTTACTTATGCTGTTTCTGGAAACTATTTTGGTTACCAACATTTTTGTGTTTGGAGATGAGATCTTTATACAAAAGGATGGCGTAGCTATGGGCACGTCCTGTGCCAATAGCTATGCCAACCTTGTTATGGCATCCTGGGAGGATAGATTTTTACTTCAGCATGTGTTATTCAAATGATTTGTGGGTGTCTACCGCAGGTTTGTGGACGACCTCTTTTTTGTTTGGCTAGGGGATGAAGTAACACTTCTTGAATTTGTTGAATGTTTAAATACATCTACCCATTTTCTGAAATTCACTTTGAATTATTCAGAATATGAGATTACATACTTAGATGTAAATGTCTTTAAGCTTAGTAATGGACTACTTAATACTTCTGTCCACAGGAAACCCTGTTATAGGAATACGCTACTTCATTGGAATAGTATGCATCCCCGGTTCGTGTTCAATAATGTACTGAAGGGTCAGTTTATCAGGGCCTCAAGGCTTAATCCATCGGAACAAGGTTATATAAGTGAAAGAGAAGCCCTAAAGGTTAAGTTTATGGAGAGGGGCTATAATGTGGAAAGGATAGATGAGACATGCACTATAGTTGATGGCCTGAGAGCGACTAGGGCTAGACCATATTTTTCTGAAAATGTCAATTCTACCGTCGATGGTAATGCTCCCAATATGGTGAACGTGAGGGTTCCCATGTTCTTTACTCAAGAAGCAGCAAAGATTAAAAATATAATAGCGAAACATTGGGACATTCTGCTGTCAGACAACGAGATTGGTAGGGTTGTGGGACCTAAACCTAATATGGTGTTTAAGAATAAGCCTAACTTGAAGAGATTATTATGTAAACCTAAGTACAACTATCATGAGAGAAGGGTTAATCTGACCAACAGCAACTCCTTACCATGTAGTAAATGTAACCAGTGTATCTTTATTAGCAAGGAAACAACTTTTGAGCATCCAAATACAAAGCGTGTTTTTTATTTTAACACATCCACCAATTGTAATAGTGATAATGTTGTTTATTTAGCCAGGTGCACAGCATGTACTGCATTTTATGTAGGAAAGACTAATCGGACCCTTAAAGAACGTATAAGGGAGCATGCCTATCATATTAGGATAGGCTCTGATTTTAATGCTCTGGCCAAACACCATAAAGAATTGGGCATGAATCACAATTTTAAGTTTAGTGTTGTGCAGAAGTTGGAGAGTAACCTTAGGGGTGGGGACTTAGTTAATCTGACCCTGGAATGTGAAACACGATGGATCATTAGATGGAGGGCCGATGTACCCCCTGGGCTTAATGATAAGATTCATATTAAACCCTTCCTAAAGAGCAGGAGACTAGCCAGACCAAAATAGCTTTATCTTAATGTTTTTAAATGTTTTTAAATGTTATTTGAATATATCTTTGAATATACAGTGTGCATGCTATATGTCTACTTATGTTTTTCACTTACATCTGGTATTTGGTCATATGTCAAAGCAATGCATTAAACATAGGACTCTGTCTATAGTGAAGCTTTTTATATATACATATGTCTTTATATATATATATATATATATATATATATATATATATATATATATATTTATATATTTTTTATATATTTATATATGCTTTTTAGATATATGCCTTATTTATTTGAATATATGCATTTATGGTGATGTTCCTATGCATTTCTATGCAGTAATGTAATGTCTTGTAGTGCTTTAAATGCATGTTCAGACTGTTAACCCTCCAACCAATGAGATGGGTTGGAGGGCTATTTAAAGTTTGATGAATTGATTGTAATTTGTAAAAGTCTGATGAAGCCTTAGGGTGAAAGCGCTTACTGGTGTCGACTGAATAAAGCTTGTTTTACCAGAATTAATTTTATTTGGATTACTTGGACGTCTATAACGTTTTTACTTGCTTCTGCGGATCTACATTGGAACTGTGGCCATTAGAAATCAGCGTGTTGTTTATGGTGTTTTATTTTATTATTTTTGCTTACACGCTGGTTTTGAGCTCTGTCGGCTCGCTGTACATCGCTGTACACTTTTATGAGTTGTTTAACGTACACTGCTGTTTGTGCTAACTCTTCACTCTGGACACACTTACTGTGTTTTTACATTAGGAGGATTGGGATTATTAATTTAGTGGCTGTAGGTTTTTATCTGGTCTTTCTGAGCTGGGTAACCCACAAAAGGGCTCTAAGTATTTTTTCTTTGCACTTATCTTACATACTGTGACTGTACTTACTGTACTATTTGCTACTGCTTTGCACTGTATTTTACTACTGCATTTGCTGCACTTTGTATTTCACACTAAATGCTGCTTTTATTTAATTTTAGAAAGGATTTGTTTCTGATGTTTTATTCTGTTGTTGTTAATTCAAGAAAAAACTGTGCTGCTTTTTACTCTGTTGCTTATTTAATTAAAAAAATGATCTTGCTTTTTTCTGTTGTTCCATTGCACTTCTATTGGCAGTAGTATACACTGGATTCAGACCAGCTGAATTCAGTTCTGTTTGTAGTCTGAGCACTAAAAATCAGGACATCTTTCTTTGAAGAAGCCTCCTCCCCCCGGTATCCTCGCAGCAGGAACTTACAGTAGAACTATCTAATTAAAGGTTACTGGTTCAGGGCTCAGTTTGAGCTATTTCATTGGTGCAGGGCTCAATTTGAACTTTTTCACTGGTTTCTTTGTATTAGCTGCTTTGCTCTTGGTTGCGCATAATGTACCATTGCTCACCACCACACGGGGGGGGGGGTAACTCTTGGTGGTTATAGATGCAAAAGTGCCAATATAAGTATTTTCTCTTAGAACTGGCTGCTATCTAGCAGAGCAGTTCTTGAATAGCTCTCAGCTATTCAGTGAAACACTCAGCAGAGACTTTCTCTCTTTCGTATCAACATCAGACCCTATAGACCCCCTCTTTTATAGACCTCAAACTGTACACCCCATAGGTTAGTCATCTTAAAATAGCTCCCTGCCTGATACCCCTATCTTTTTCTCCTTATCTGCTGAAATACCAGGTTCAAACCTTGCATTATGGACTGTCAGTTTCTCTCTGTTTCTTCTGCCAGCCTGGTGGACATGTTTTTTTTGAGGTAGTGAAGCAACTTCTTCATGTACACTGACAACTCCTTACTCCTAAATCACTTGACTACAATTTGCTAGAGATGCTCCTACACTAAGAATCTGGAATCATTGCTCTGTTGTGCCCTGAACAGCAACACTAAACAAGTTGTTAGCTCACTCACCACGACTCCTATTCGTAATATGCACCCAACACATAAGCCTTCATATGCAGAGGAACCCTCCAGAAACTAACCTAAACATCAGAGACCTCCAAAACACAAACATTCTACACCTAATAAAACACAAAAAGCACCCAATACACATAAAAACACTTGAACACGTGTTTCATCAAATAAGCCCTTAAGGCAATACACAACTATTCCAAATGTTTTAGTTGTAGGTGACTCTATAGTGAGACATACAGATGTCCCTCTCACCAGGTTGAACAAGGAGATTATGATCAGCTGCCTGTCTGGTGCAAGGATTCATCAGATCACATGCACTCAAGTCTCTGAACAACAAGTACCTTTATGACTCCGTGATAGTTCATGTTAGTGTGACTGACTTGAGACATACCTCTCTGGACTATATGAAGAGAGACATGATTGAGCTCACTGAATATGTGTTCCAGGCGGGTATGTCCCTAGCTTTGAGCAGCATTTTACCCTTGCCTGGGATGATACCACAATATAAATAGAAAAAGATTGACTTCAGTAATTGGCTTAGTTTCTGGTGTCATGTCATTCTAAGCAGATCCAGTTCCTGTCAGCCTGGGACGACATGGTGGATAGACCATGCTGCTTTGCCAGAGATGGCCTTCACTTGACACCTCTAGGCTTTTGGTTGCTGGCTAAGGCCTCCCCTATAATGCCTTTTTTAAAAAACAAAATTCACAATGTGAAAATATCAAACACAAAGAAACTAAGGGTCATGCTGCTAAAAGATAGGAGTTTAAATCAGAAACTGCACTCTCTGGAAGCACTCCTCTTTCTGGACGATACTGACATCTGTGCAGTCACAGAAACCTGGCTCTAGGCTGCAGAAAGAAACCCTGGCCTTGCAAGGCTACAATGCCTTCTACACTTTCAGTCCACGAATTGAAGGTGCGAGAACCAAAGGAGGTGGAATATTTATCTTCATTAAAGATAATTAAACCTCTAGACTGGTTAGACAAGAAAATTCTATGGAGCTACTCCACGTCTAAATTAAAATGGGTAAGACTCCCCCCCCCGCCCCCCTTCATTCCCACACAGCTTATTTAGACCTACTTGGAACAATTAAGGTACAACTTAACACCTAAGTCATAGGTGACTTCAACTATACTTCCATTAATTGGGAGAATTATATGAGCCCAAACTCACTCACACAAAAGTTCCTGGACTTTGTTAACTCAAACAACCTGGAACAAATAGTGTACCACCCAAAAAGGGGCTCCAATAATCTAGACCTGGTTCTCATCAATATGAGTGACTGATGCAATGCCTCAAATATAGGACCACAGTGGTTAAATCTGACCATAAATCAGTCATTTTTGAAGTAATAATAACATAAGAACTCCCCAAAGGAGATGTCAGGCTAAAAAACACTTCACCAAACCTAACTATACCCTCCTAAGGGAAGGTATAATTGACTTTAAAGCTCCACTTTCTACAGATGGCACTGACGGCTATACTAAGGTATACACTGATGCACTGTATAAAGATCTACACAATTGTATAGACACAGTCATGCCAGATAGGATTAAAACAAGATCCTCAAGAAAAAAACAAACCATCCTGGTGAAAGTCTAGCATTAATAAATTATACAATAAGTGAAAGATGCTGCTGTCTAAAAATACAAAAGTGAGATCCCAGAACTGGAAGAGCACCCTCCTCAGCCTAAACAAGCAAATAAGACAACTCGTAGAATCTTCAAAAAGCAACTATGAGAAACATTTAGCAACTATAGACAACCTTAAAGCTTTCTTCAGTTATGTCTGCATCCTAAAAGGTAGGACTCAGATGTGTGCCAAACTAATTGTGGATGGCATCACACACACACTCAACCTGTGGAAATTGCAAAACTTCTAACAAACAGGTTTGGCAAAAATTTCACCCCCCCCCCCCCATCACCCTCAGGCATACAGCAAACCATGTCTTCATCATCTCCTCCTCCCTGCATCTCCAAAGAGCAAGTCATTAATGCTCTCTCCAAGGCTAAGAACACAGCCTCCATGGGACCAGATGGCATTCCAGGCTGCATTTTTAATGTTCTAAAACAAGAGCTAGCTACTCCATTAGGCATGCTATTTAACCACAGCCTGAGTACTGGCTTTGTCCCCACTGAATGGAAAACAGTGACTGTTATCCCCCTCCACAATGGTGGCTCAGCAACAGACCCAGGTAACTACAGACCCATAAGTCTAACCAACCTCATCTGTAAGGCAATGGAACAAATCATCATGGACCTCATAAATAAGGAAATAGGTGACCTCCCAACCCTGGATCCATCACAGTTCGGTTTTGTCAAGGGAAGGTCATGCCTGCTAAATGTGGTGGATTTCTTCGAGAATGTGAGCAGAGCCATAGACAAAGGCAAAGCTGTGCACCATACCTCTCAACCTCTTAGAACAAGAAATCTGGACAAAGCCATAAATAAAAGTGGGACAAAGGCCCAGAAAGAGGGACAATTTTTAAATAGTGCTCTTACAGACTTAGCAAGTTGATAGAATAACAGGTTTTGCTTTCAAATGAATTTTCTGAAGGGTATGAATGGGAGTCCACTGAACACTGAAGGCATTATAAGAGATCTGGGGACACAGGTTGACAGCAACCTCTACTTCAACCACCACATTGACACTGTGGTCAGAAAGTCTTTCTATGTGGCACATCTCATTACCAAGGGTTTTGCAACCAGGAAGAAAGAGGTCATCATCTCTCTACTCTTCCCTCATTAGGCCAATCATCGAGTATAATGCCCCATTTGGCATGTACCTCACTAGACACCTGCAACAACTGGAAAGGCCACAAAAGTACCTCACGAAGAGGATCCTAGGCCTTAAATACATGTCCTACATGGACAGACTATTAAGATGATATCTCTGCTTGACTTACAAAGCCATGTCTGACCCAGCTCTGTTAGAAATGCTACATCTAAAGAAATCCCAGTCCTTCCACACCACATGCTCCAGAGACCTTAACCTCATTACCACAATCAAACGAACATGCTAGACAGACAGGTTCATAACCCAGAGACTGCCCATGCTCTGGAATAGACTTACCATACATGTCAAGCAGAGCACCTCACTGGCCCTCTTCAAGAGAAATCTTGATGAGTGGATGGGAAGTAGAAAGTTCACCCCGGGGATCACTCCAGTTCTACTTGATTGAGGCAGTGGGATCTAACGTCGGGCAGCATGATGCCAGGGCACTTCTATGGGCTAGGCTTGTAAAGGCTCCAGGGTCATTGGCCTAGTACACACCTATGAACCTATGAAGTCTGAAACTGAAATGTTTGCCATTATTTTCTAACTTCAATCTTTAATGATTTGCCACTAATTTGCCAGAAAAACCCAATTTTATGAAAATCAGATCAAAAATATGAGGCAAAAATCTGGATATTCTGCAAAAATATGTACAGTGGAGAGGTATGCCATGAACTTGGCCTTGGACACTATTCCATATTAAGGCATCAATGACAAACTAACCAGTTGAATATCAACCCCTATGTTGCCAGGTGGGCTGAAACTGGCTCACAGATCGACAACACTCAGTCAAAGTGGGAGATTTCACCTCTACCAGCAGACCTGTCATCAGTGGGGTCCCACAAGGGTCAGTGCTGAGCCCCTTCTTGTTTGGCATATACTTCTCAGAAGTCCAGACCAAAATGGAGGAGCAGTAGCTAACCAAGTCTGGGGATGACTGCAAATTAGGCTCTGTCATTGACTCCCCTAGCGATGTCAATGTACTTCAAAAGTGGCTTATACAGACCAATGATTGGTGCCAAAGCCATGTTCTTAAACTAAATGCTGAAAAATGCATCATCATTCCCTTCAGTAAAAACAATGTCCCTGCTGATTATAAAATAAACAATAATACCATAAGTACCAATTCAGTAGTGAGAGACCTGGGAACACAAGTTGAGCGTGACCTAAACTTTGGCCACCGTGTGTCTACTGTGGTGAGGAAGGCATTCTACATCACTTACCTGACTATCAAAGGCATTGCCTCAAGAGCAAAAGCTGTTATAACTCCCCCTGTACTTGTCCCTTGCTCCCTTTGGTATGTACCATGCCCGAAACCTGCAGCAACTTGAGAGACCTCAGAGATTTCTAAGAAAATTCAGGATCTCCAGCATATGTCTTATATGGACAGACTGAAGTCATTGTCACTATATTCAGTAGCATATAGACTAATTAAAGGCGACTTATGTAGGCTATCTCTGACCCAAATCTAATAGAAATGCTGCATATCTGTAAGTCAAAAGGGACTTGAGTCACCCATTCCAGGGACCTCACTCTAGCGTACAACATAAACAGGACCTGCTGGAGAAACAGATACCTCTCAGACATTGCCACTCCTCTGGAATAGGCTTAGCCATATCAAGCAGAGCACTTCCATGACCCTGTTTAAGTGAAACCTGGATGACTGGATGGGAAAACATGAATTTCTGCTGCAGATTTCTGCAGCTTCTCTCCTGGACATGAGTAGTCCTTGCTAGAAAAACCTTGGGCATAGATGATATCTCTCACTTAATATTATATTGGGCTTTAACAGCTAGACCTGTAAAGACTCTTGGGTAAATAACCTAGTAACATCCTATGAACCTCTGAAGATAGATACCAGCAAACAATCATCCAGCTGTCTCTGTGGCAAATGGTCACAGTCTAGAGAGTGGAATGAGACAACAGGGTGACTGGCAGACATGGAACTTTGCCTATTGCCATGAGTGTTGCATAAAGTAGTGTGTATGCAGGATGCTTAGTACAGTCTGCACTTAAGGATGATCACAGCCTGCACTGCTAAGTCAATACAAGGTGCAGATGTGTACACTACATATAGTTGCATGCATGTACCCATATGATGTCTTAAGTAAAACTCCCTTGTGAGGATTACTGATTGCTTATGTCTGAACTGTTCTCTTTTTCCCCACTTTCTGTTGATGCTGCCTGTGCACTGTTATTAGAAAATGCACTTCCAGCTACATTTGCACTCCAAGAACATTTGCCTTTTCTACATATCAATTATCATCGGGCAGCTCTGAAGATACATGCTTGTAGTAATCTGTTTTTCCAGCCAGTGTGTGTCTTGGCTGAATGGCTGTTTGTGATCATTGCTGCAGGGAAGGTCCTGTGAACTCTAGCTAGAATCTGAAATAAAGTCAGCTAGAGTTGCCAGGGAAATACTGGATCATATACTATCTGTTTTACCCTAAGGGAGTGTCAATAAATGACACAGTAGATATTGTCAAGTATACAGTACAATACAACTCTTTAGATGATACAGTAAAACTTATCCAGTATGCCAGCAACTGGTTTTAGACCAAACCAAACCAAATGCCGAGGCAAATTTTCAGCTTTTATCTATTAGGTATCAAGACTGACACCTGCTAGGGCATGCAGCTAAAGAGTCCTTGTACAACAAAGCAGTTGCCATGGGTTGTCAGGCAATGTGCGCCATCTTTGAGAAGTTGAGCACAGCACTGTACTGTACATGGGAGAATGGTTCAGTCACAAGAACAGAAATGCACTAACCATTTAAATTTCCTCTTTCAGGTAAAGGTGCAGATGGCATTAGGAAAACGCTGGATCCTTTCAGCAGCCCTGCCCAAAACTGTGACTTCCACTTACTGATAAACTTAATGGATTAAACAAAATCCTACTCCAACTCAAGAATCAAGTTTGAGTTATAATCCTTTAGGCTTTCAGGCAACAAAGTTATAGTGCTGTCTGCAAAGGTTAAACAGCATAGGCTGCACAAATAAGGTGCTGGTATGGGAAATCATGACCATACCAGGACTTTAAACTTTGAATATGTGCAATGCCTTGCACTGTTTAAAATGGCTCTCACATCTGGTGCCATTTTTTTCTTTCCCATCTCCACTTCGGACACCCAAGGACAATACTGGTGATGTACGAATTGCTGTTTGGACCCTGTTATGCTCTAATTCCACTACTCCATGCTATTGTATAGTAGGTTGTTCATTTTTAGTATTCATAGTGAAAAGAAGTTATTAAACCTGCTCAGATTGTTGCCATTGCAAGCGTATCTACTCTTGTATTGCCTAGGTTTTTTTTTTCTATTTTGTATGGAATTTGTTTATTAATTACCACCAGGGTTGTACTGTGCAGTGTTATAAGATTGCAACTTATGGAATGAGTTTTGCATTTGTTGCTGCCTAAAATAACTGCTGCTTCCAGCAGGCCGTTAGCCTGATTTTAATCAAGTTCCTCCAAGGTTGTACACTGTGGTGAAATCTGGTCTGTAGTCTCACCTCATTATCACATTTATAAGTGCCTAAATTGTTTCTGCTGATAACTGACTGTTTAACCTGTGCAAACTCTTATTGTTGAAGCTAACCGGTGCAACCTAACGTGACCTTTTTAGCCTGTATACTCATGTTGTGGAAACTACATTTGTGTTAAACCTGTACAACCTACTGCGTAGCTCTTGGGTCTCACCAGCCACTGGATGCACCTACATGCGTCTCATAGACTAGTGACTGCCTGATATATATTGGGTATAGACGACTTTTAGATAATCTACTGAGCAAATCTGTGTTAACCCTCTTTTTCAGCTAAGTCTCACATGTTAAACTAAATTTAAAACTTGTCTGGGCTCCTATTAGTATAAATACCTCATTATTCCCCACTGCTGGTGACCTTTAACTACATTAGAGTTGATTATTGGGTCTTAGTGCTGGCTTTGTACGTGGTACCTCCCTACATAAGCCCATACCTCTCAACCTGGAAACATCAAAAATCTGGACAAGGCCCATGAAAAATAGGTACACATCCGTACGCTGTTTAACATAAAATTTGCATACATAATTATGTAACCCCGCCCACTCCAATGGAATTGTGGGATACCAAATTTCAAATGCAAACTGAAGAACAGATAACCAAAAAATGGCATCAGAGTCCCCCTGCAGCCATTCCAATGTCCCATTACCTGGCTATTTTGCCCCATTTGCCATAAACACTAGTGTGCATACTGCTTTACTTCTACAATGATTGTTTAGATTTTATTTTTACACTTTACAGCACAATGTACAAACACTAATAGACATCTGTTAAACAAAGCAATACTGTCTCACAATGAAAATAGACTTGGCATTAAAACTTCTGCCCTTGAAACTCACATTCATTAAAATAACATTGAAACCTACACCACATCCAAAGAAAATGCATCTGGCCAGTGGTGCATAAAGATTACCTTTGTGCTGTTTTCAAATCATTGGCCCCCTACATACAAAACAAGAAACATACATGTATTCTTTGAAACACCTTCCTGACTTTAGAAAACTATATTCCTTGTATAATACACCACACTTGTTATACACAGCACATTTTAAATTTATTGTTTGAACATTTTTTCAGTAGGCAATGAAACAAAATGCATGAACCAGTAATGACAAAACTGCCCAATTCAAAACATTTCATCATAAAAGTCTACACACACACACACACACACACACACACACACACACACACACACACACACACACACACACACACTATACATATAAAAATAGAATGACAGTAGTGTAAGGCATAGGCTTCTTGTACAGCTTCTTACACTTATTTTCAATTTAAGTTTTTTCTTTTGGGGGGGGGGCAAAAACCAGGGACACATTTTAAACATTGCTTGTATAATTTTGGAAAGTTGCTAGAATAAAATGTTGTGTTACTAGCAAGTCTTGGAACACAGGACCCTATGCACTGCAGTCAGGGCAACATACCACTATGCCAAATCAGCAGCTTGTTTCCAAAAAGACTGGAAGACTGAAACATAAATGACTACCATTTAGTGAATTCAGTTCTCACTTCTCACCGTAGTTCTCAACCTCTTAGCACAAAAAAAACATGGCATGTCATTGTAAGTATCTTTGTATCCAATATCCTTTTTTCTCCTTAGGTCATTCACGAGTCAGTGATATTATTATATTTCATAAAAGGTAAGAAAGTATATTGGAACCCATGCACAACCAAGGCTCCTGCATGCCACTGTGTGGTTTCCATAACAAGAAACTCTGAGGAAAAACATGAGAGGCTTTTACTGTTATGAAAAGAGCAATGTAGAATACATTCAGATGCAGAGCTCCACTGAATTGTACTGTTCTTTGTTTTACATGCGCGGACACACACACACACACACACACACACACACACACACACACACACACACACACACACACACACACACACACACACCCTCCCCATGCACAACCAAGGATCCTGCCTGCTGCTGTGTGGTTTCCATAACAAGAAACCCTGAGGAAAAACATGAGAGGCTTTTACTGTTATGAAAAGAGCAATGTAGAATACATTCAGATACAGAGCTCCAGTGAATTGTACTGGTCTTTGTTTTACATGCGCGGGGCCACAGACACACACATACACACACACACACACACACACACACACACACACACACACACACATACACACACACACACACACACACACACACACACCTCCCTTACCTTACGATTCAACAGCCATAAGATATCCATCCACATAATGAATGAAAACAGCTTGATTGCAGCTACGATGGTTTCCGATGAACTAAAACAGCGAACTGCTTCCATGCCAGCATCTGAACAAAAGACTTGCTTTCCGATCAATGAAGTTACAACAGAACTGCTTCCAAAATAAAGTTTTCTGATGATAACTCTTCCCGCCGCTTGCAGCATTTGAACTGCCCAGCCGTAAATGTGTGCAGAGCTATTCCTATCGCGCACATGATGACGTCAGCCAAAACATCATGAAAATGTAAAAATAAGTGGAAAAAATCGGAAATGATGGGGTGCCATTCGGGAATCGTGGCACCCCATCATTTGGACCCCAAAACCCGGTAAAAACCGCAGAATTCGGGATGGTTGGGAGGTATGCATAAGCCTGCCCCAGTCTGACTAATTTTAAGCTAAATATTCCACCCTGACTACAAAGCATTATGATTATTAAAGAAAGATAAGATTTATTTTAACAGGATAAATAATATTGCCTTTTCTATATAATTTGGCTTCTTCATTTCATTGGCTGTTCCTACCTCTCTTAGCTACCTTGCCAGCCATTATTATGTTACCTAGTGGTGGATAGCCATATCACCCTATACAAGTCTGTCCGGGTCTGACTGCTTTAAGTAAATTACCTGCTATGACTGCTTAAACTCAAATAATCCACTATACCCCAGACTATCTAGCTCTAAGTATCATTTACGTCATTCCATTTATGATTACAGAGTGAGCTAAAAGAAGCAAAGTAGAGTTGCATTCCACACCAAGTTAATGTAATATCTGACTTGAACTTTGTGTTTTTTCCAATGCATTCTTGTAGTTTATTTAACTGCTGTACTGCTGACTGTAAGCATTGTCTATGTCTTTCCCTTCTTTGGCATAACTGAACTTCAGAGTCTCATCCCCTGTTCTCTAACTAGCCAACAATTTGGTAACTGATCTTAGGGTAGGTTTATTAACCCTCAGTGTATAATGCATTTGCTGCCTAAACTGTTATCACTTAATGAAATCTGAGCCTTTAACCTTTTGTTTAACTGTTTTCAGCCACTAGTCTGTAAATATTTTATTGTTGATTAATCCTTTACCTTTTCTAGTTTGCTACCCCTCTCTCCACTCTCTCTTCCTTCTTCCCTCTCACTGCTCTCCAATCACTCACCCCAGTACCCTCCCCTCTCCTACGTCTCCCATCTCATCTTTAACTCTGAGCTCCCCACTATTCCACTCCCTTCTTGCAAACTAGTTGTGTATTCACTTATCTAGTCTAACCTTTTGTCTCTTCTTACCTTTGTCTCTAGGAAGTATACTCCATCCCGACCACGCCTCTCACTGCCATCCAGACAAAGATCCTGGGAACATAAAGCTTCACCCAAGACATAAAGAAGTGCTCCTGCAGGGAACCAACTTGTGCTTCCTACCAAATGCCTCTATATATTATGTTTTTGTTTTTACTGCCACATAAATAATGTATGTACAAACTGCATTGCATTAACATAGCTTTAAAACAATTGTTTGTTGTACTATACGCAACAGTCCCTTGTACATCTCCATTGCCCCCTATCGAGTTCCTCTCACCCTTCAACTACCCTGTCTAGTGATTGACTTTCTATCATGCCTTTCTGGTCACCTCTCTCTGCTGCACAAACTGAATGCACATCCCTTCCATTGCATATCTTTACTAATTTCATCTTAGTTCCAGCCACACTTACATTTTTCTCTCTCTGGTTGGGTCTGCTGTAATCTATCCTCTTACATCTCTCATCTCACTTGCCTATACTCTCCTTTAAAATTTCTTCTTTCACCCTACCCTAACACTGTTTTTATCAGCCTAGCCTTGCCACACTTCCTGCCTACATCCTCTGGTGGTTCAATACGGCAGACTTACCTGCTTTTCTGATTGTTTTTATCAGCTAGTCTCCACTTTGCCTAGGCAAACCCACTTTGTTTGCTTTCGCTACGCTTGGGCTCACTCTGCTCCCTTACCCTATCCCCATTCCCACCCACCCTGACTTTCCTCACATTTATACTTTCTATACCTCACCTCTCCCTGTGACATTACACCACTCTGCATCACCCACCAATAACATTCCCCACTGCTTTCCCACTCTTATCCTACACTCCTCCTTCCTAGTCACACTCCACCTATTTTCTCCTCTACCTTTAACCATCCTACTCCACTTCTATCTCCAAGAACCCTTCTACATATAGACATCTCCCTTGCCCCTCCCTATCCTAATTCATGCTTACTCTTCCCATCTTTAAATTTTCATTCCAAATCTCTAACTCACAAATATTTTCTAGTCATACTCCATATATTTCTCATCTCTCTTCTCTTCCCCCTCTCTTTATCTTCCTCTTACCACACCACACTTTCTTTTCAAAAACCACCACCTGCTCTCTCTAACACTTACATTAACAGCTCTGCTCTCCACTCACATTTTATCTCTCCATCTCTCTATAATTTTTTACCCTCTCACCACTTCAAGATCTACACCTTTTCTAATATCTCTCTCGCCTCTACTCTGAAGTTAAAAGCATCTACTATTACAAAATTCTTCACACATCTTATTACTTTCATAGATACACTTCTCCAGGATGGGAGCATTCATCCTAACTCAGGCCCACATGTCACTACCCCCCACAGCCACTTACCACACACCTCACCACTCTTCTTCTCAACCTCCTCTCCCTCTCCTTCTCCTAAAATGTTAAGTATCTATACCTTAAATATTCAAAGCCTTGTAAATAAAATCACAGACCTACACTCCTGGATAGCTAACACCTCCCCCATATCCTAACCTTGTCAGAAACCTGGTTAAAACAACACATCACAAACACCGAAATCTTACTCCCTAGTTACATCTTTCATTCTGACAGAATTAGGAAAAGGGGTGGAGGTGTTGCCATCCTCTACTCTAACCAACTTAATCTCTCCCCACTTTCCATTTCATTAGCTAACTTTGACCCTGCTAAACTTCTTATTTTAAACTGTCACCTAAACTCACACAAAAATGTTGCCATATCCTCTATCTATATTCCCTAGGGAACAATATTCCCATCCTTGAGAACATACTCTCATGGATCTATCAAAACATAACCTAGGAAACAATCATCCTTGGTGACTTAAACATTCACTAGACTTAACTTACAACTGTAGCGCCTAATCTTAATATTAACCTTCATGGCTTTCATCAACTCATCGCCTCCCCTACTCACATCAATAAAAAGTCCACTACTGGCCCTACCCTAGACTGGATCCTCACCTCAGATCACAACCTCTATCACAATCCTGGAACACTTTCAAACTCTTTAAGCAATCATTTTCCTACCTACATTCAAAGATAATCCCTATACCCACTAAAAGATCACTTATATAGAGACTGTCGTAAACTTACCAGCTTCAATCCAGATTCTTTTAACTCTAAACTGTCCAGCATAAAATGGTCCTTCCTTCATCAACTTCCTCTCAATGAAGTTGGTAATTCCTTCATATCTTTCTAGACATACTAAACTCATTAGCACCTACCAGAAAAATCAGAACAAAATCTAACTTTGTCACTTGGCTCACCAAATATACTTGCACCGTTATGCACAAAAGAGACAGCGCCTGGAAAGCCTGGGTCAAAAACAAATCCGCTTCCCTATTTCAAAAGTACAAAATGCTCAAAAACCTTAAAAAAACTAGTTAATGATTAAGAAGAATTTATTTTACTCGTCCCAATCAAACCACCAGAATAATCCAAAAGAATTCTGGACAACCATTAATAAACGTCTTTCTCCTGGCAAACCTGCCACACCTATTCCCTTCACTCAAAACACCATAACTGAAACTGCCACTCTCCTTAACAACTAGTTCACAGATGATATCCAAAAGCTTACTCATAATAACACTTCCTCTTCTCCTCCTTCATCTCCCAACAAAACATCTTCCAATAACTTTTCATTTAAACCAGTTCTCACTATTTATATTAAATCTCTCTTGCTTAGACTAAAACCTTGTTCACCCTCTGCTAATAGACTACCTTCCTCCTTCCTCAAAATTGCTGCAGAGTCTATTGCCTATCCCATCTCTATACTCATAAATAGACCCATTAATGAAGCCTGTGTCCCCGACATGGAAATCCTTCAATACAATCCCTCTACGTAAGGGTGGAAACTCCACTGACTCTTCTAATTTCAGGCCAATTGCCATTCTGTCCCGTCTCCAAAATTCTAGAGAAATGCATGCATAACCAGCTACTCAAACATCTGCTAGACAACAACCTGCTTACCTCCACCCAACATGGTTTCAGGCCCCACCACAGTACTTCCTCTGCAATACTCTCTTTCACCCATACAGTAGCTGAGGCCCGTGATAACAACATGCTTATTTCCTGCTTATTCCTTGATCTTTCAAAGGCTTTTGATACTGTTCTCATTATAAACTTCTAAATAAACTCTCAGACCTCAACCTCTCCAACTCCTCAGTTAGCTACCTCTCCAATAAACAACAATCTATCCACTGGCAATCTGTCCTCTCCTCCTTTCATTCAATCAACACTGGATGTCCTCAAGGTTCAATCCTTGGCCACCTTCTATTTAATATCTTTACAAACAAACTTCATTCTGCTTGTAAACTCTCTACTCTGTTACAATATGCCAATGATTCCACACTAATCTCTACTGCTCATACATTCCAGACCTTTTAACATTTACTCAGGATACCTTCTCAGCTGTAGAAACATGGCTCTCCAATAATCAACTAGTACTAAATCCTAAAATAACAAAACTCCTATTCTTTCCTAAAACATTGGCACAACACAAATCATCCTTTGTCATCACCTCCCTCTATTAAAGCTGAGCCTCATACCAAAATACTCGGTGCCATAATTGACGATGAATTAAAATTTGACCTGCACATCCAGCAATGCATTAAAAAAAACACCAAAAACTTGGCCTACTTTGCAGAAATCAGAAATTCCTCACACCTACCTCCAAAATTTCTCTGGCTCAGTCACTCCTCTTAGTTGTTTGTGCTATGCTTCCCCTATCCTTGCTAACATTCAATCTATTCTTTTGTCCAAACTTGGACCAAACATACAACAATATATTTTTATTTATGTTATTTTTATTTTACATTTGTTGACTGGGCTAGTCTAGCTGGATACATGTCCATTTTCAGTAGAGGCCCGGGGAGAAAAGCTCCACAAAAAGATGGGTTTATATAATCAAGAGTTGTTATACATTCGAATCAGAAATATTATACAAAAGGAAGGTGTTACAAAAAAAATGGTTCATAAGCATTACCAAGAAAAATACTTTGCAATACTTGAAATAAAAATGCAAGAAAAATATATATTTTTTTCAACCTCATACCAAAATACTCAGTGCCATAATTGACGATGAATTAAAATTTGATATGATATGAAATAGCCAGGTTTGCCGCAAATCTTCCTAACAACTCTCTCTCCACTGTCTCGCTCTTAAGAAGCTTCAATGGCCAGAATTCTCAGCACAACTACTACTTCCTCATTTGCAGATCACACATTCTATTCTCTTCAATCCCTCTTCCTGCCCTTCCCTCTCCAAACTTTTGTCCTACTACATTCCCCTCCAACATCTCCGCTCAACTGACAGACATCTTCTTGACATCTACAAACCTAAAAAGAACATTGGAAAATCCCTTTACAAGTACTCTATAGTGCATATTTGGAACATATTTCCCCCTAATATAAGAAATATCTCTCAACCACACCAATTTAAAAGAGAGTTAAAACACTACTTCCTAAATACTTGGTCCTGCCCTGCCAAGCTCCCACTTGACATCTCTGTAGTCTCTGCTTCCCCTCTACATGTCTCACTCCTCTTCACATCTATTAGAATGATTTTTTTCTATTTCACTTATTCTTATTCGTCATTCCTCTCCCTACTTTCTGACAGGCTGTACAGTGTTTTACACTTCTGGCTTCTTATGGATGGAACCTTTACCCTCAAAATTATACCTTCACTAGTGTTATACCATTGTACTGGTGATATCTTTGTTATAAAAACTAAATTACCTTTTATTATATTGTATACTATTGCAATGGGAATATTTTCCATGAAACATTTAAGGTGCTATTTTTTGATTGTATATTGGATCTTGTTCTCTTGGCAGTGAGAATTGTACTCTATATCATTATGTTTTACTGTATTTTTATTCTATTTTTATTGAATTTTTATTGTATTTTATTTTTTATTGCATGTTAAGTAGACTGGAGCTTTTCTCCTCAGGTCTCCACTGACAATGGGCCTTTGTCTCAGTTGGACCAACTCGGTTAACAAATGTGAAATAAATAAAACTATAATAAATATAGAGTCAACTCCCAGGGACAGATATTCACTAAAAAAAAGCTTTAAAGTCATGGTCATGAGGCAGTTAAGGGAAGAAATTCAGATATGGCAGGAGTATTTGAGGGACTGCAATGGGGTATCTTTTTGGCAGCAGAACTGGCTGAGAATCAATGACATCTATCAATACACAGATACAGCTCAATGGGCATAGGGAGGTTACTTCGCAGAAAGATAGTTGGCCTACCACTGGTCACTACACCTGGCTAGCAGAGACCTACAGAGAGACATTATGTTATTGGTATTAATGCCAATCTGGGAGGCAATAAACTTGTGTGGGCTGAATTATCAAATGACAAGATAAATGACATTTTATTTGAATAATCAGGCAGCTGTTGCAGCACTGATGAGGAGGATCTCCAAATCAGAAAAGGTAAAAAGAATGCTGTGGTAGCTAGTATTACAAAGTTTTAGAACAAATCTCATGTTTTCTAGCAGGCAAAAACCAGATCAACCTTATGTAACTGCTAACAATCATTTCCATTTACAGGTTCCTATCCTGCTCATAGCCAGATGTGCAATAGACGAACATCCTCCCTGATTGTGTGCACAAGCCACTAAGAATGGAATCCTGGACTCCCAACACAATGAAATCTTCTAATAATGTCCTTGCCAAAAGGTGGGAGGGTCCATGACAGAGTTCAGTTTTAAATTACTTGACATGCCAATAGAGGTGGGGAGATGGAATGAGGACATTTAGGGTACATATACCAGGTCTAAGTTTTGCATTTCAAGATTATGGTGTCACAAACTACACAAAGCACTTAGCATTAGTCAGAATGATCAAAGGCTAGTCTAGACTGCAAATATTTCAAGATTTTCAGTGGCACCACTTGTTAACGACCTTCTACAAGTTTTATTAAATAGGTTTCATGAATTATGTACTATCGATTTTTTCCATGTTAGCTGTCATCATCATCAACCCCCTTTTCTGCATTTTTGACATGGTGTTGGGGCTCCGTATCAAATGTCGCATTCTCTCTCAGTTTGATGCCACTCCCCTACCTTCTTTGACAATCATTCCCAACTATCACAGGTCTTCTCTCATAAAATACATCCACCTCTTTGCTGGATGCCTTTGTCTTTTTCCCCTCTGTCTCTCCCAGATTTTCTTCACCAGATTGTCTTCTGCTTTTTTGCATAGATGGTGAACCAATGTATAGGTGGCGCAGTGGTGCAGCGGTTAATGCTGTTGCCTCACAGCAAGAGGTTCTCTGGTTCGATTCTCAGCTGGGGTGCCTTCTGTGCGGAGTTTGCATGTTCTCCCTGCATTTGCGTGGGTTTCCTCTGGGTATTCCAGTTTCCTCCCACATTCTAAAGACATGCTTCTGGAGCATCTCTCCCCGGGCCTCCGCTGAAAACAGGATCTGTGGAACCTAGTCGGACTTTCCCGGTCAACAAATGTTAAATAAATAAAAATAAAAATGTAATCTGTTCTCTTTTATTTATTTATTTATTTATAGTTTATTTATTTGACAGGATAGTTCATTGGGCCACAAGGAGCCCGTTTTCAATGGAGTCTTGGGGAGAAAAGCTCCAGAAAAGTACAGATTTAAAATAAGAGTGAGTTATCAGAGAAATGTAATGTGCACAAATGAAGCAAAATTAAACAAATAGAAAAACACATATTAGTAGAGTGCACATATTAGTACAATGCAATACGAGTAATATTTACAAACAGTCAAAGTTTTTAACATTTTAACATATTAGCACAATGCAATAACAGAAACAGTCTACATTTTTTAACAGTTATGCTAATTCATGCAGTTAATTTCTAGGCTACTGATTTGTACCATTCTAGGAGTTATGCTAATTCCTAGAGTTTATTAGGAGTACAAAACAATGGGAGGCTATTATGAATTAAAGCTTATAGACGGTAGCTATATTGTAGGGGATTATGTGGGGTGGGAGCAAGAGCATTCCCATAGTGAAGTTAGGTGTGTGTGAAGTAAGGTTTTGAATGAAGAGAGGCTGCTGGTGGTGCAGATGAGAGATGGGAGGGAATTCCAATGGCGTCCTAGAGAGAAGGACATTAGATGATTGCCTGGTGGATGGGCAGGTTTATGCAGTTCAATTAGATTTTGGGAATTAGATCTCAAAAGTCTATTTGGTTGGTGCATTTTAAAGGTGGTGGCAAGAGAGGGAAAGAGAGAGGGGGTGAAAATAAGTTTGTGTGATTGGACAAGTTGAATATAGATGAGGTAATTGGACAGCTCAAGCCAATTCAGTTGGTGTAGGGCAGTGCAGTGATGGGAAGTGGATCTATGGCCAGCTGCAAATTTTGTTATTTTATTATAGCAAGAAGCGAGTTTAGTCTTGAGGGAGGATTGCAGGTTAGTAAGAATAGAGGCACCGTATAGAAGGGATGGGATAAGGTAAGTCTTGGCGAGGGTGAGCCTAGTGGAGGGAGAGATGTAATGGTTGTCGTGGTAAAGCATGCCTATTTTTTGTGTGTTTTTTTTATATTTACTTGTAGATGATTATCAAACTTTAGCTGGTCATCGATCAGGACTCCTAGTAGTTTAACATTAGAGACTATTTTGAGAGGAGCTTTATTTTGACTGATGACTCAGAATGAGGTTTTATCTAGGGTGGTGGTTTTGGAAGCCATAAATAAAATAGGTTCATAGGTAGGTGCTAAGCTATTGGCCCTAGGGCCTATATAAGCCTAGCCAAACAGTACCCTGGCTTTTGCCGTCCAAGAAAATTATTTTCCTGTGCCCCTGTCAAGCAGAGCCACAGAAGTGATCCCTGGGGTGAATTTCCTATCTCCCATCCAATCATCAAGATTTTTCTTGAAGAGAGCTAATGAGGAGCTTTGTTTGATATAGATAGGTAGTTTGTCATGAGTATGGGAAGTCTCTGAGACAGAGATCTATCCCTCCAGCATGTTCTGTTTATAGTGATGACAAGGTTTAGGTCCTTAGAGCGTGTAGCTCGGAGGGATTGGGATTTCTTTATGTGTAGCATGTCCAACAGCTCTGGGTTTGACATAATTTTGTATATGTTAGGCAGAGATCGCCTCTGAATAGTCAATATGCGACAGAGTAAAGCTGGAGTTTTTTGAACGGTCTGCATAGGGCATCTGTTTGAGGCCAGTAATCCTCTTTGTGAGGTATTTCTGTGGCCTTTCCAGTTGTTGTAGATGTCTTGTGAGGTACATACCAAAAGGGGCATTGTACTCTATAATGGGTCTAATGAGTGATGAATAGAGGGCAACAATGACCTCTTTTTTCCTGGATGAGAAACCCTTGGTGATGAGGTGTGCCATGTAGAAGGATTTCCTGACTACTGTGGCGATGTGATTATCAAAGGAGAGACTACTGTCCACCTGTGTCCCAAGGTCTCTTATCACACTTTCGGTGTTAAGTAGACTACTGCCTATGTGGTAGTTCATGGGTACAGAGTTTTTACCAAAAGGGATGACAATGCACTCTTTGGCATTGCACTTGAGGCCATGGCTTTGACACCAGGCATCTGTCTCAGTGAGGCCCTTTTGTAGGATGTCCACATCGTTAGGGGATTTGATTATGGCTCCTAGTTTGCAGTCATCTGTGAACTTTGTTAGCCAAAGACCTTCTGTGTTAGCCTGTACTTCAGAGAAGTAGATACCAGACAGGAGAGGACCTAGGACTGAACCCTGTGGTACTCCACTTGTCACTGGTCTGAAGTTGGATTTAGAGTCTGCTACTTTCACAGTGTGGGTTCGGTCAGTGAGCCAGTTGGCAACCCATCTTGTGACATAGGGACATAGTTTTAGTAGCATTGAGTGCTAGATGGTTGTCCGTCATCCATTGCTCAGTGGAGGAAAAGGCATCTTGGGTTAATTTAAGTAGGGTGGGTATAGAAGAGGCAGAGCAGATTACTGTTGAATCGTCGGCATATTGGATAAAGTTGGCATTTGGGATGGCTCGGTAAACGTTTATGAATATATTGAATAGGAGGGGGCCTAAAATTGAACCCTGGGGGACACCTGTGGGAGTATTGAGAAAAGGGGAGGTGGCTTTTTTCCATCTGACTGCTTGTTGCCTGTTTGAGAGGTAACTGGTAAAACAGTTAATGTAGGAGTGGGATAGATTTAGTTTGGAGAGTTTAGTGTTGAGGTTATGAGAAAGAGTGTTGAATGCCTTAGAGAGGTCAAGGAGGAGAGTGAACATGATGTGGCAAGTGTCATGGGCCTTATTAACTGTTTCTAGGAAGGAGAGGAGAGCTGTGGTAGTGCTGTGGCCGGGTCTGAAACCATGTTGGATAGGAGTTAGAACTTGGTTATTTATGAGGTAAGGTAGAAGTTGTAGATGGATGCATTTTTCGAGAAGTTTAGAAATGGGGAATAAGATAGCTATAGGTCGAAAGTTTGTGATATTATTGCTATTACCACCTTTATGGGTTGGAATAATAAAGGCCTTTTTCCAGAGCTGGGGAACTTGACATTCAGCAATAGATTGATTTATATGAATACAGATGGGAAGAGCTATGCCTTCTGTGGCAACTTTTAAGAAATATGAGGGTATATCATCATCTTTGACTCTGTCTATAAATACAGCTACTTTGGCTTCTGCTCTGATGTTGTCATCTTTTCATCTGTCCCCATGTGCATCCTACCATCTACCTCAGGCACTTTATCTCCATCACCTGTAGCTTCCTTATCTGCTCTGCCTTTACTGCCCAGGTTTCTGTACCATACAGTAGTACTAGTTGCACCACTATTTTGTACACCTTACTTTTCATCATCTTTGGCATTCTTCTGTCATACACGACTCCCAACATTCTGTCTGTGCAGCTGGCTTCAGCAGCTCTGATTCTAGCTTTGACCTCCTCATTCAGAACCCCCCTCTCCTTTTCCACAACCACACCTCCTGTTCCAGTATTTCTAATTCTATCTCAGTTTTCAGCTTCTTTAGATTTCTCCCATGTATTGCCATTACACAGGTCTTAACTCAGGTTCATCCCATGTGCCTTTAGTTTTGCATTCTATTCCCCTATCCTTTGCTGAAGTTCTTGCTCAGAGTTTGCCTGTAATGCCACATCATCTGCATACAGCAGGTTTGTCGATCTGTCCCCTCCAACCTGTTTGCTAATGTAGTTCATTACCACTATGAACAGCTCTGGGTTCAGAGATGAGCCCTGATGCACTCCTATTCCCACTGGGAACCCTTTTGTGAGACTAAACACTGTTCATACTTGAGTCATTGGGTCCTTGTACATAGCCTACACTACTTCTACCAATGTTTCTGGGACTTCAAACCAATGCAGAACTGCCTAAATTAGATTTCTTGGGACCTTGTCATATGCTTTCTCCAAGATTAGCTGGACTCTTTCCACATCACTAGCTTCTTCTTAGCTATCTGTCTTGCAGCAAACATTGGGTCAGTGGTGCTGCGTCCTCATCTCAGTTTGAACTGCTCATCTCCCATCTTACTTTTCAACTACTCTTTGTATTCATTTATCAGTCTCCCTCTCTTAGCACTTTCATGTAGTGTGAAGGGAGTTTGATACCTCTGTACCTCCCACAGTATTGGATGTCCCCTTTTTCTTGTGCACTGCACTATTCGCTTATTCTCCAGTCATCTAGAATATGCCTTTCTCTCTACATTGCTATGAGCCCACTCAGAAGCAATTATTCCCATGTGTCAACCAACATCTTGATCATATCTGCTGGGACCTCATCTGAGCCTGTTGCATTCACTGACTTTGTTTGTGGTGGGCCTCCTCTTCTCTCATTGTATGCTGCGTCTGGGCAGTGCTGCTTCTGGAGGGTTTCTTATTCAGAAGCTGCTGGAAGTAATGCGTACATCTGCCTTGGATGTCATGTGGACTGGTGAGCAGGTTGCTGCTGGTATCCCTTATGAAGCATGTCTGACTATCTTCTTTATCTTTCTGTATTTACATTGCGATCTGATAGAGTTTCTTTGTACCATCTACCAAGTCAATTTACAGAAGCTAATGCCTTGTTCTTTGCTGCTGCAGCTCTTTTCTTAGCCATTTTGTTAGCCAACATGTACTTCTTTCTAGCTGGACTGTCTTTTCTATCTTCCATTTTTTTTTCTTGCACTCCTTTCTTTTGATGACTTCCTGGACTTCTGCATTCCACCACCAGTTTTCCTTATGCACCTTATTTCCATACCTGGCTCTGCTGTATATCTGTTCTGTAGTTCTCACACATGTTGTTATTTTCAGGAGCTACCATTCTTGTTCAGTTCCACCTACTGCCTGTTCTTCCTCAGGTGCTAGAGCCCTGAATAATTCCTTCATCTGCTGTGCTTTCTCTCCAGTCAATTCCAGGTCTTCAAACATAGTCTTTGTTAACCTTAGAGCCTTATCTGACCACTGCTTACAGTTTATTGTGTCAATCAACAGTTTATACTGGACAAACTATTTCACTGGGGATGTCTTTGCAATCACTGATCCTCTTTCCTTGCTAGAATGGTCTAGCTGAGTTCTATGCTGGCCACCCTTGCATGTGATCTTGTGATGGTCTCTCTTACTAAATCATATGCTGGCCACTATCAAGCCATTTTCCAGAAAGAAGTCTAGAATGGCTTCCTGTTCTTTATTCCTGTCGTCCCACCCATGAGGACCCAGCAGTCCTCATATCTTGTTCTGTCTGTCCCAGTATGTGCATTCAGGTCACCCATTATCAACACCAATTCATATTGTCCTGCTTTATCTAGCAGGTCCTGTACAACTTTTCCCCAGATAAGCAACATCTAGAGTTTATGCTGCTGCCCACAACTGCACTCTTGGCAGAGTTTGTGGTGGAAAGACTCAGCATGTTTTAGGGAAGTGGGAAGAACCCCACAAAGACACAGGGAGAACAGTAATTGTCCAGAGGTCAGGATCGAACCTTTTATTTTGTGCATGGGAAGCAAAGACCTTAACCATTATGCCAACTGTCTCTGCTGCCTGTGAATTAATGTTATGGGGTATTTAGGGGTGGTAAGCTACTAGCAGGGCAAGGAAACAGCTGCACCGAATCCATATGCTGGGTGGGGGCCTCTCCCTCACACTACAAAACGTAATGATTTGGATAGTATCTGGTAAAGTTAATCAATTTTAGAAAGGCAAGTAAGTGTTCCACACATGATGTAAGGTCATTATGGTGTAATCAGCAAACAAAGCATTTATGTTCAAGGAGATATTAGTGGAAATTGGAAGTGTGGATCTAATGCTTACTATTCTAAAGAAGTGAGGCAGCACCCAAAAATTCTGATTCAATTCTTAGAAAGGATTTTGCATTAACCTATCACTTTTTTCGTTGTGTCTTTCGGCTTTTCCCGGTTAGGGGTCGCCACAGCAGAACTCCGGTCCGCTAATGATTGGCAGTAGATTTTTACGTGCCGAGTTGCTAGCCCTGATGCACAACCTTCAACGAAGGTATGCCCATTCACGCATGTCTCCACACAGAAGACGCTCTAGCTGAGAATCGAACAGGACAACGTCTTACTGTGAGGCGACAACGCTACCACAGCACCACCACATTAACCTATCACTATTTTATTTATATGAGTTTGCTAATCAGGTTAATAAACATGTTCAGAGCCCCTGAGCTGGCCAAAAGTAATAACATTACATGTATAAAAACATAATAGTAAATGCACATGTAGTTAAACACTGATCTATATAATCTGATGAAGACAGATTTTTAGAAGTATAAATGACCTAGGAGAAATAGCAATACCACTGACATTACAAGTAAGATCCAGAAAGCAAATGAGGATGTTATAATACACAGAGTACTGTATAGTACTTACAACTGCAGTGTTAAACAGCATGTAGTGAAGGAACATGAGTACAAAAAAAGGGTATGTGATTTTGGATAGCAAGTATGGCCTATCTTTGAACAAGGGGAATATAGGTGCCTGTTCTCAGGCAAGGAAAATTAAGGTATGAGGTGGGTGCAGCTGGTCCCAATGTTCCTCTTTAAAATAAAAGTCTGAATTCACCACAGTTCTTTATCCATTCCCTTGGGTGAACTTGTTAAAAGTGTTAATGAGACTGATTTACAATTTTTGAAAATTAAATCCCCCCAATTAATGGCAGTATAGGTGGAAATAATTCCCACAGATAATGTAGAGACAAACTAAAGACCCAAAAGCACCATGCACAGAGTTCATAAAGTACAGAACAATGACAAAAGAGGCTTGGCATTAGGCTTCTTTTCAAGGCAAAGACCTACAGTAGCACAGACTCCTTGGTGTTCACTTAATAGATGTAGGCTGGGCTTATTCAACCTACATCTCCTTCTGGCCAGTTGACGGTATAATGTGCATGTGTAACATCTGGGGAAGTTGTGGTTAATAGTGAGGGGTTGAAAGACAAGCACAAAAATGCATGAGAGTGGAGAAAAGAAACCAAGGCAGCAAAAGATGACATATGGGGAAGTAAAAGACAGGAAGCAGGCAAGGAGAAGATGAAATACATTTTTTTTTAATTTGGAATACTGACTGGTGGGTCAAATAAATCTGAAAAGTATAGAAGTGGAACATTTTCAGGTCCAGTGGAGACAAGATATAGGTGCATGCATCTCATAGGCTTTAAGCCTTTTGACAATACATGTGATATATGCTGATGTGCAGGTCCCTACATTACAAATGGTGAGGCCTTACAATCAAGAGGGATATTAAGAAGTAAGGACACAGAGAGGTTGGTGCCTCCCAGTTTTAAGGGAACGATTTAAGGCCTGATGAACAAGTGGATGAAACACGGAAGTAAGGATTTGGCAGATGGGTACCTAATTGGGTTAAAGTTGTACTGGGGCAGATGGAGACCTCCCAAATAGTAGACAATTTTGTTGGCAGGTAGGTACCTCCTGGCAGATAAAGACGTATATGTAAGAGGGGTAGGTGGATATCACCTTTGCAAACATCTGTGGTGACTGAAACTAAAGCAGTGATGATGTATATTATCAAAACTAAATGATTGAAAATGAAAGCTGTGATATCTGCAAATGTCAAGAAATGTAATGACTGCAACTATGCTGACTGACATTAATATGTACAATGGAGAAATAATGCTCAGAAAGGGGTCTGACATATTTGTAATGGGGTACTGGTTGGAAAATCTTGGACAGAGTATGGTTTAATATGTGCTTCAAACCTTGTACTGAGAAAGCTATTTTGCTGGGAATAGAACTTTATTGTGTCACTCACAGATCTATTATTTTAATGACTGTGTAAAAAATGAAAAGTGTATAACTGTATTGTGGCAAAAGTTCATATGCTGAACAACAGTACATAATTCATGTAGGCATTATTACAGCCGTGATATGAGGAAAATTGACATGTCTGGATGGGGAGCTGCAATGAAATGGTGCATGGTGGGGCAGTTTCCACTAAACAGCTCTACTAACTATGCACAGAGCCTAATTTCCATGACTTTCCATAAAATGCTTAAAAAAATAAGGCAAAAAATTTAGTACATTTGAAAATTCTGCATGTGAAATGCAATCCAGTGTTAAGCTGCAAAAGACACAGGATGCACACAGTCCAAATTCATTGCAAATTATCTAGTCTCGCATTTCTTTTAAGGGATTAAGAAAGCTGATAGGATATATGGCCCATTAATGAGTCAATGACCAGGTACTACAAAGTTCTACATTAACTTCGGACTGCCCCCCTCAACTACATTTTTGTACCTTGTAAGTAACATTTTACATAGGAGGAAAAACTTCCTTAGATTCCATAAAAAGTATTTTTTCCTTCTAGTAATTTATTCATGGAAACTTTGGTAAGTTATATATTTTCAGAAAAGCATGCATTGTTCATAACACAGGATAATATGAAGACAAGATTTGAATTACTGACGTAGGTAGGCTTCAAACAGACATAATGACAGTTTCCTAGTGAGGCTAAGTTGCATATTTGTAAAACTATTAAATAAGTCTTGTCTACCCAAGGACATTTCACGTACAGCCATGATTAAATACTGGATCATTTTAGACATCCCAGTGTGTCTGGTGCCACAGAAAGGCATACATTCAGTTAAGTCACAATTTATCAGATAATTCCTAACTGCCAGCACAGTTGTTCTTTAGCTTTACATTCATTCATCATTTACTTCACTAAATTTAGAATTCACCTTAGTCTTCTGTTACAGAAGTTTTTTTCAAGCTGGACATTATTCATGTCACTGAAAGTCATGACATCTTGCTTAATTAAATGCATTTAGTTTTAGTATATGCTTTGCCTTTAGGTATAGTTCTTATTCATTTACAGGTTTTATACAATTCCTAGGACAGTTATATCATGACTGTCATCTTAGTCTGGTTGATTAACACCAAGGCGTCTTAAGCACCTTTTGGAAGTTAGCAAAACCATTTTACTCCCTTTTCTCAATTTCTCAGCACAAATCAGAAAACAGACATCCATTATGGATACCATGCCTGTATGATGTCTGATACATGATAAATGATAAGTGATAGTCTTGTTACACACTGAAATCAATGCAGCACTAAGAACTGTAGTAACATGTAATACATATTTGTTTCTGTTATAAAGTTGGTGTTCTAATTCAGCATAGACCACTTTCATTCATGATGTTTGTTTAAAGTAAAACACTGTTAAAAATATAGAAAATCGTGGAAGTACATTTATGGAACAGGGCAATAATTAAGAGCAATGTGTCAGACAAAGAGGTTATCAGTGAAAGAGTAGCAATAAATACCATAGGCAGATCACAAGGAGATATGATACAAATAGTGTGAACACCATGTATACAGACATACAACAGAGGTAGCAAGTTCTAGTGCGTAGAATGTGTATCAGAAACCATGCATGGATTATTCCACACACCATCATAACAAACAAATGACAAAAATAAATCAAGTTAAAACAGTACACAGCTGAAATGTTCTGGTGTAGGAGGCTGTGTGTGTTCAGCTCAGGATATAGGTGAAAATCAAATTGTATAAATTATAGAGTAAATAAAAGGTTCACAGGCTCTTGGATTGCTTACCACCCATGAAACCTTTAAGGAATTTAGCCATGAAACCAAATAGAAATAAGGAAGTGGTCATTTCCTCAAGCAAACAGAATGACACTACAGATCCTAGGTGTGAATGTAGGTTCCTCTTCCATTCAAGTCTGTCCTTCAAAGCTGCTAAGGACTTAGTTTACTTGATAATTACAATTCGGTCAGATTAAGCAAAGTAGGAAAAATTGTACATTTGCAACTTTTTCTTGTTTTAAGCTGTTGGATTTTTCTGAAGGCACTAAGATTTCTACAACTTCATACTTCATTGTAACTGAAATGACCACATCCTGGGTGCCAAAGCATTGAAGGTAAGTCAAGTGTGGTAAGTTTAGTTCTTGGCCTTTTGTAGTTGATCACTGTGTCTTTTGTGGGCTGCAGACATATGATTACTAAGTATAGTGTAAAAGGGGAACTACAGCCTGCAAATTAAGTCATAAAGATAGATTTCAGAGTATGTAACTGAAGGATAAAATTCCATACTGCAGTTAACCATACATATATGTACGAAAATGGAATTCACTTGAAAAGAAAGTGAAATTTCTACATGGCAGCAAGCTTCCTTGTACACCATAACTGTTCATTCCCATTCCGAGGGCATACCACCTCAGTGAAAGGAAATAATCATTTAGGAGAATTCTATAGGTGGTATGCATTTTTCTTGTTATTTGAAAGGAGCCAGCTGACTTTCACTGGAGCACTGCATGCCAGCTGACTTTCACTGGAGCACTGCATGCCAGCTGACTTTCACTGGAGCACTGCATGCCAGCTGACTTTCAGTGGAGCACTGGATTAACTTACAGACATTACTTATTAAAGTCTGTAAACATGAATAGGTGATCCTGGAAACAAATGCAGAGGCAAGTTACAGCCAATGAATCCCTGGTTATGGTTAAATCCAGTGGAGTATTAATTAGCCCTTGGCTATGGCTAATTAAACATCTATCCATAGAAACACTGCATTATAACAGATGTGCAGCTGTATATTCTCTTTTTCTGAAACAGAATTAATGTTGTCAGAGGCAGGGGAAGAGGAATAGAAGAAGATACCAAGGTTCAAGATGAATGCCTTCTAGTAGCTGTACAGTCTGGCACTGTTTATTCAGCCTTCTAAATGCCAAGAGATGAAACACATTCATATCAATCAGTGAGACTATCACCATATAATTGTGTTTTCTGGATATATAAAAGACTGAAAAAGAGATTGCAAACACGAAGGAGAGAAAAGTATCACTTCTGAGAGCTACAGTCAGTATAAAATGATAATCGGGTGCCACATTAATGTTGGAATTCGCTAGAACTGAGAATTAATTGAAGATTTTTGCAGGGGGGATGGCACAATTTTAAATTAAAATTTCAAAGGTTCTTAATTCTAGGTTCTTCAAAAAAAGTGAATAATGAAGTCCAAGCAATAGGCTTGGCAAGTGACTGCCCCCCCACAGACACAGATCGAATACAAAGGACCTCAAACTCTCTCAGGCTCTATGTCATTAAATGCTAAAAAAGTACTTTTGTTTTCTATACAAAACAATTCTGAGACAAATAAAATAAAGCAAAGGCTAAATGGCATACAGGTATGAAACCCTGACTATGGCTCAAATGATCTAGGTTTGGCTAGAGGTCAGAGTACTGAAAGAGCCGACGTACTGGGTGGTACAAGAAATAATTAGAAAATGCCTGGTTGTCTATGTCAGACAGGAGGGGGTGTGTCAGGGGTTGTCTAGTTTCATAACTTCTGGTTCAGGCCAGAGGCCATTTATAGAGGCATCAGCTGGTAAATGTTATGGCTGTAGCAACAAAGAAGGGCATCACCATTCATTTCACACCCTCCAACACACACACACACACACACACACACACACACACACACACACACACACACACACACACACACACACACACACACACACACACACACACACCACACACACACACACACACACACACACACACACACACACACACACACACACACACAGACACACACACACACACATATATATATATATATATATATATATATATATATACATACATACATGCACACACACACACACACACACACACACACACACACACACACACACACACACACAGACACACACGCGCGCGCATGTGCAGACACACACACACACACACACACACACACACACACACACACACACACACACACACGTGCGGGCGCGCGCGTGCACACACACACACACACACACACACACACACACATACATAAAACTCCAGCCCACAGCAGTATGACATCCTTGTGCATCCATTCTCCTCTCTGTTCATGAGGCATGTACAGGCCAGCAGCAATGAGGCTATCTTCCCACCCGTGCAGTTTGTTTCTCACTGGCATAGGCCAGCAGCAATGAGGCTATCTTCCCACTCACGCAGTTTGTTTCCCACTGGCACAGACCAGCAGCAATGAGACTATCTTCCCACCCACACAGTTTGTTTGCCACTGGGTATGCCCCAGTGTACAGAGGATCATGTGGAGAATGGGCTAATAGGATGCACAGGAATTAAATGTCAGTGGCGGCGTGGCCAAAAAAATTAACAAATCCTGTTAATGTCTCTACATGGGAAGGGGGCTCTTAAAAGGAGATAGACTGCAGTGTTCCGATAAATCTGTAAAGAACCTTGGGAGGCTGTATTTGAACAATTATTTTCCATTTCAAATAAGATTTCCCCTACAGAAGTGGCAATATTAAGATAACAAACTGCTTCTAAAAGAGTCTGTTTCCAAGAACCCAAGAGTGCTTGAGAAGAACTAGTGCCAGTAAGTGAAAGACCTCTGAACAACAAATGGAAGGAGTAGAACGCTAAGCTAAGGGAAGCTCAAAAGCAGCAGACACTAAAACCGTTGACTTGTGTTCATGCTCTCAAAAAAAAAAAAAAAAAAAAAGTCTGAAAATTTTGGGAATCCCAGAGAGTTGGACACTCACTGAGACTTGGAATAAAAGTTACATCAAAAGGTTACTGTGCTATCTCAGAGCTAGAGGAAGAATTGCAGCTTGACATACAGAGTTCACAGAATTTTTGTAGTTTGCATCACCGACTGTGTTGCTCCTACAATCATTCTTACAAGGTCAGTGCGTTAACTTGATCGACAGATTATCTAGGGAAGGGATTAGGGCATCATGAGATGAATCACAGGAGGGAGGAGTTTAGAGGAAGATGGTGACAGTAGTAAGGCTGGAATGTTAAGCCAAGTAATAATGCCATCCAGGGTTTGTGTTACTGTGGCAATAATGCATGCCCAGACATGTCCTGAAGCTGATGCTACAGCATTTGGGTATCTATACCCCTGGCAGAGTGTTGGTTCCCCAATAATACACCCTGGAGAGCATTATTGTGTTTAGATAATGGACTAATATGTTTTTTGTTAATATTATATACTTGTGAGTGTTATGTAGAATCATTCCTCCTCCTAATGAATCAAAACTTAATTTAGTATACGTAAAATTGTTGCTGTGGAAGTATTTTATATCAAAAATAAAGGCTATGTAAGCATTTAATGTACGTGTGTGTGTATACACACACACACACACACACACACACACACACACACACACACACACACACACACGCACACACACTCTGAAACAGAAACAGAGATTCACATACATATACACAAAAAACACATACATTCAGAAACAGACAGACTTACTAAAATATACACAGAAGTAAATACACTCAAAGCAGTTAACATGAACATTGTTGTGAATGAACTTATCAGAAGTCTTCTTGTGGTCAAATGAATGTAAAAAATAAATAAATAAAATGCAAAACCCCTTTTCAGAGCATGATTTTGCTGCCTTGTGTTGCCAAATTATAGAAGATTAAAGTCACTAAACAGTGGCAGACATTAAGAGCTACATGATTCCAAATGTTTACCAAATACATAGACTGTCTGTTGTAATCAATGCTGTCTCTTATCACTCTGTCACTCGCTTATGATCTCACCCATGCACCCAGCACACATGCAGACACAGATATTTTAATTTGTTTTTCTTTTAACTTTATACTCACCTAATGGTAAAACTGCTGCTTAATGAATGTAAAATAATGGCTGTTTGTTTTTTTAACTGTCTTGATATGTTGCTGTGAAGTTGCCAACTTGTCTTTCATCAGGCATTATTTGTACATTAACACCCTTCTGGAGAATGTTCATTCTTAAATCAGAATTTAATGTATAGTTTGCCCATTCCCTAAAATGTTTTAAATTTGAAAATAAAAATGAACTGTACGAGTAAAATCAAAAACATTAATCAGTGAAATACAGAATAAAGCAACCTACAAGAAATAAATTCATTAGGGGAAGGAAATAAGTACATCTCCCAAACTGCAATAAAGCTACCAAAATTCACTTATACTAAGTATATAGATATAGTGAAGGCTATACACAGTTATATTTACATATATGCAAATAGTATACCCTTTCTACCTTCAGGCCATAACCAAAGGTTGAGGTTATAAAACCAGATTTTAGAGTTTGTTAAGGTTTTACAAATTATGTCTTTGTACTGGCACACCAAATGTCCCAAGCTATGGCAAGGACAATCTTATCACAAAAGCCATCCCTCAGACATAGTAAAGGGTGAGAAGTAACTATATAGTAGCTTGCCTTGCCCAAGACACTTCAGATGACATACCCTCTTCAGTAATGTTGGATGGTGACTAAATGCCTAAAAATATCAATTTCTGTGCATCCCCCCCCCGAAAAAAAAATTGGGAAGTGGTTTCCTCTACTTCACTGACAGTCACAGCATTAAGCAGGTCTTGCAAATGTCTTGTGCATAAAAAAATACATAGATGGTAGAGACTGTATGATCACAGTCACCTACCTAAGGAATAGCCTTCACTTAGGTGAACCGGCGTCTAAAGCTGGTGCATTGTTCAGAGATCAAGTTTATACCAGGTAAGTCTGCAAGTGGAAAGGGCCAAAACAGTCACCTTTTAATTAAACACAACTTGATTATTAAAAAAAAAAAATGATAACTGTGATAAAACTTCCAAAAAAAAACACAGCATGACTGTGAAAGAAAACAGTATTCCAGCAGGAACGTTTGTAACAAAGCACGACTGGGGAACAAAGAATGAGGTGCAGTGTGGCTTAAAAACAGCTTGGCATTTCAGACCCATTCCTCCACTGCTAAAGCAATTGTATATTGCCAGTGAACAGGATGAATTTAGGAACTCCCAGCAAAAAAAAAAAACAAAACAAAAAAAAGAAAACTAGAAGATTCACAAGGGGTGCCTCTAGAGACTTAGGTAAGCAACATATTTGCTCATGGTGTTGTAAATGGCTGAAAAATATGTAAATACACCCACTTCTTTAAAAACAATTTAATGACTTCTAAAAATGGAGGTTGAAAAGGCAGTCCCATCCAATTGGAAAACATTATGAAATCCAACACACTTTGAGAAATTCAGCCAATACTAGCAACATTGAAAATGGGGTGGAAATGTCTCAAAATTGTTATCAGGATGCCTGACTTCTTGCCAGGTGAACCAGATCATCAGCATATGGCAACACTGCAACATTTCACCAAAATCCCCAAAACGTATGGGAAACGTATTGCTTTATCAAACAGAGAACGGTGTTGATGACTATTGCAAAATGGCTATTCAAATTGTTCCCTCACTTAATGCCATATTTCACTGACATAGAGGGGGGACAAACCAACTAATCAGCAGACGAACACTTTCAGTGGGACAGTACTGAGACTAAGAGAAAAAAAATGAGAAATTAGTCCACTGGAGTGGAATGGACTATATAGTCTCAATGGATATGGAGTCAATGGCCTTAAGAATGTCGTAAGCTTGTAGACCCTCTTTACTCTCTTGCAATGGAGTTAACCAGTTCCCATGGTAGCAGTAAAGCTTCCCCTATGTCCTTACCTGGGACACCATATATCTTAGGCTTCAGGGTGGTGGACAAAGTGCATTTAAATTAATTGCAATAAATTAAGAGTTTATAGTCAGTGTTGTATAGGGTAATAGGTGTCCAATTGATCAATAAGTGTCTGTTCTTGAATTTCCATGTAAAAGTGGAGCAAAATTGTTAGAACAGAACTCCCTACTGTAATACTTGTAACTGTGAGAACTAGAATTATGGGAAAACTTACAAAAATGCACCCTACTGTAATACTTGTAACTGTGAGAACTAGAATTATGGGAAAACGTACAAAAATGCACCCTACTGTAATACTTGTAACTGTGAGAACTGGAATTATGGGAAAAAGTACAAAAATGCACCCTAATGTAATACTTGTAACTGTGAGAACTGGAATTATGGGAAAATGTACAAAAATGCACCCTACTGTAATACTTGTAACTGTGAGAACTAGAATTATGGGAAAAAGTACAAAAATGCACCCTACTGTAATACTTGTAACTGTGAGAACTAGAATTATGGGAAAACTTACAAAAATACACCCTACTGTAATACTTGTAACTGTGAGAACTAGAATTATGGGAAAAAGTACAAAAATGCACCCTACTGTAATACTTGTAACTGTGAGAACTAGAATTATGGGAAAAAGTACAAAAATACAGGAGAATAGTGAATACTGAACACTGAAGTTCTTTAAACTTTTTTTTTTTTTTTTTTTGCAGGGAGCCAACTGTGAATTGAAGGATGTGATAGGTGAGACACCGAAGTAGTTCTGTTTTCTTAAGAGACAGTTGTAGTATAAGGGTTACACTATAGGGAGATTGAGTGTACATCTACTAACCATAGGCATACTTTCCCCTGCAGGAGGTGCAAAGCCAGCCATTATATCTACACTATGTATTGTTTTAAGCATCCTTCACTACATCATTTTATTGAGTTCTCATTTTATGCTGACTGTAGAACAAAAATTTTGATTTATTATGTGTTTTATCAACAATGTTATGTTTTTTATATAAGAAAACTAACAGAGGTTTTAAAGAAAGGATCCTTGAACATCTTAATGACATTAAGAATTTTAAAATAAATAATGATCTAGCCTAACATGTTAAAGCTTTTGGTCAAAATCATAACTTTAGATTTTTTGCCTTAGAGCTTATGTTTGTTGGCATAAGGGGAGGTGACATAAGGAATAAAACTGAACTGAAGGAATAGAGCTGGATTCTGAAACTCCAAGCAGACAAGCCAGCAAGGTTAATGAACTTGTTTCATGGAAAGCAATGTTAAAGTCACAACGCCTTCCCCACTGAAGATTTTTTTACTAATGTCTCTCTTCTTATGTATCTTATATGAGTGGAGATATTGTCTGCATTGTGTTTTTCTGAGTTTTTTTCTCTACTTAGTACAATGAAGTTTATTGTGTTTTTTGCATTAAGAGGCACACTGATGTATTTATTTATTATTTTGTATGTAAGTATTCTATTTCATTTTATTTTATTGCTTATTTTGTACTGCGTTTGCTTCTTAGATAAATTATTCTGTTCTGTATATATATATTTACTGGTTTATTTCTTTAACTGCAAACCACACCTACCTAGCTACGTCATATTGACAGCCAGTGAAAATCATGAATGCATACATATGTTCCTTGTTGTTGTTTATTCTGGCTTTACTGTTTACAATACTAACCATGCATAAGGTCACATTGAATAATATGATTTTAGATTTGCAACTGTAGGTAAATTGTTTTTACTGAATGTTTTTATGCAGAATTATGAATGGCTTCCATGGCTGTTTGCTACTATTACTGGAGCTTCTTGTTTAATAAAACTTTAACTTGATTGTTTTATTAATTATGGCATCATTTTGTTAGCATATAATTGGACCTTTTTTGTTTAAATAATTGAACGTTCTTTTTGTATGTTAGATCTCATGAAGCTGTTCCTAAAACCGTGAAAGCGCTTACCCGTTGTTTTGCTGTTTATTAAATATTTTGCACTGTGTTAACTTCATTTTGACTTACAGCGTTCTTTAGCTTTATTGTGCTTCCATGGTAGTTGCTGGTTCATGTATCTGTGTATTTAGTTTTGTTTGCAGCAACATTTACTCAACAGACTGCTTTTGGTTTTACTTATATTGTCATAGATGCCCTTTGCTAGAACCATATCAGTTTCTGCCATTGTAAAGGTCCTATCAGGAAGTGAATCTACACTGCAGATAGGTACCACACTGGCAAGGGAACCACTTACCTTGAAAAATAATTTGCTCCATGACAGAATAAGAAAACTGAATAGTGCATGACAAACTAGCAAAACTGTTAAATAGCGTATCCTCCCTGTTCACAACATTGGACATAAATACATTCCTTCCTCTCCTATTTGACAAAGCATTGCCTATGGAGGAGATAGCATAATTGCATAAATCTTACTTACTAACAGTAGGATGTTTGAATTCCTCACTTCAATCACAGCTGCTTAAAATGACTATTAATGCTTCACTAATGTCCAGTCATCCAGTAAAAGCAATCAAATCACTGACGTGCTGAGACTGGGACGTCTTCTGCATGCCAATCATGTCCTCTAATACCTGCATCTTGGGAGCACCCCCTTTACCCCACCTTTGCTATACCTTTAACCATAGTATATACAACAATCTGCTGTCACTATAAACTAAGCCTTCCAGTACGATCATGAAATCTGCCATCTGTGACAGTGAAATTTGATTCCCAGGATTCAAATTAATTAGAGAAATAAAGCTAGGCAACACTGACTTCCTGGTAGTGCCCATTGATAAAGCAAAAATAAAGAAGAACTAAACTAGCTTCTACATATGTTCTACCAGATTCCTTTAATGAGCCTGCTGTATGTATTTATACACACTCATATGTAGAGCGATTTTCTGAAAGATTAACTTGCCTATACAATTTAAGTTGTTCAAGATTCTAATTGTACAAGTTTGTTACATGTATTGTATTGTTGGAACTTTTCTCTCAGGCCTCTACTACAAACGGGCTCTCACAGCCCAGGGAGTATGCAGGTAATCAAATGCCAATAGATAAAAAAAGACTCGCGGTTTACAACTAATATTGAAAATGAACCTGTGATCATCAGATCTTCAGCACTGATTGGAAGCTCTCCTCAAGCCAGTTTTCACATCCCTCCACATAGCAGGACAAGATGCCAACAGTATTTCTCCAGCACATCATGTACTTCCCATCTAGTAAGCTCACAGCTATTATTATATACAGACTTGAACTGGCCAGAAACAGTACTAAGTGCTTTGTTGCTGGTGTGTTTTCCTTCTTTCACCACTATGAAGCATTAAGTAAGCTTACATTTTTAGAATTAAATGAAGCTCATCTAACTAGCAATGGCTTGGTGGCCATAAAGTAACTGCCACTATAAGTAGAAAGCATCCAAAGAGAATTTTAATGATTCAGTTTACAAATCCATCTGTCTGGATATATAAAAGGAAACTTAACCTTCGCCGTCAGTTTACAAGTTCAACTATCTGGAAGTAAAAGGCAAGCCAACTTTCATTGTCTAAATAACTGTGTAGTAGAGATCTTTAAATTCTCTCTGAACACATGGAAAACTGCCTCCAAACAAGGGATCAATTGATCACTAACTGTCACCCAGCCAATTATTTCAGCTAATTAATTAGTCACAAGCCTCTTCTGCTTTTCCACTCTGAATATTTCATTTTCTGCTGAACTACCCCTGCCTTTTCCTATCAAAACTTCTTAATCCATTCTCACACATCCTAAACCACGTACTATACAATCACTTGTTGTCCATCTCCTCGCTCTGACCCATGCACTATACAGTCACTTGTTGTCCATCTCCTCGCTCTGACCCATGCACTATACAGTCACTTGTCCATCTCCACACTCTGACCCATGTACTATAAAGTCAGTTGTCCATCTCCTTGCTCTGACCCATGTACTATACAGTCACTTGTTGTCCATCTCCTTGCTCTGACCCATGTACTATACAGTCACTTGTTGTCCATCTCCTCGCTCTGACCCATGTACTATACAGTCACTTGTTTTCCATCTCCTCGCTCTGACCCATGTACTATACAGTCACTTGTTGTCCATCTCCTCGCTCTGACCCATGTACTATACAGTCACTTGTTTTCCATCTCCTCACTCTGACCCATGTACTATACAGTCACTTGTTGTCCATCTCCTCGCTCTGACCCATGTACTATAAAGTCACTTGTTGTCCATCTCCTCACTCTGACCCATGCACTATACAGTCACTTGTTGTCCATCTCCTCGCTCAGACCCATGTACTATACAGTCACTTGTTGTCCATCTCCTCGCTCAGACCCATGTACTATACAGTCACTTGTTGTCCATCTCCTCGCTCAGACCCATGTACTATACAGTCAGTTGTTGTCCATCTCCTCGCTGTGACCCATTTACTATACAGTCACTTGTTTTCCATCTCCTCGCTCTGACTCATGTACTATACAGCCACTTGTTGTCCATCTCCTCGCTCTGACCCATGCACTATACAGTCAGTTGTCCATCTCCTCACTCTGACCCATGTACTATACAGTCACTTGTCCATCTCCTTGCTCTGACCCATGTACTATACAGTCAATTGTTTTCCATCTCCTCGCTCTGACCCATGTGCTATACAGTCACTTGTTGTCCATCTCCTCGCTCTGACCCATGTACTATACAGTCACTTGTTGTCCATCTCCTCACTCTGACCCATGTACTATACAGTCACTTGTTGTCCATCTCCTCGCTCTGACCCATGTACTATACAGTCACTTGTTGTCCATCTCCTCGCTCTGACCCATGTACTATACAGTCACTTGTTTTCCATCTCCTCGCTCTGACCCATGTACTATACAGTCACTTGTTGTCCATCTCCTCGCTCTGAACCATATACTACACAGTCACTTGTTGTCCATCTCCTCACTCTGACCCATGTACTACACAGTCACTTGTTGTCCATCTCCTCGCTCTGACCCATGTACTATACAGTCACTTGTTGTCCACCTCCTCGCTCTGACCCATGTACTATACAGTCACTTGTTGTCCATCTCCACGCTCTGACCCATGTACTATACAGTCACTTGTTGTCCACCTCCTCGCTCTGACCCATGTACTATACAGTCACTTGTTGTCCATCTCCACGCTCTGACCCATGTACTATAAAGTCACTTGTTGTTCATCTCCTCACTCTGACCCATGTACTACACAGTCACTTGTTGTCCATCTCCTCACTCTGACCCATGTACTATACAGTCACTTGTTGTCCATCTCCTCGCTCTGACCCATGTACTATACAGTTACTTGTTGTCCATCTCCTCGCTCTGACCCATGTACTATACAGTCACTTGTTTTCCATCTCCTTGCTCTGACCCATGTACTATACAGTCACTTGTTGTCCATCTCCTCGCTCTGACCCATGTACTACACAGTCACTTGTTGTCCATCTCCTCACTCTGACCCATGTACTACACAGTCACTTGTTGTCCATCTCCTCGCTCTGACCCATGTACTATACAGTCACTTGTTGTCCACCTCCTCGCTCTGACCCATGTACTATACAGTCACTTGTTGTCCATCTCCTCACTCTGACCCATGTACTACACAGTCACTTGTTGTCCATCTCCTCGCTCTGACCCATGTACTATACAGTCACTTGTTGTCCACCTCCTCGCTCTGACCCATGTACTATACAGTCACTTGTTGTTCATCTCCTCGCTCACACTATTCCTACGTCTCATCATTATTAGAGTCCTTGGATGACTCCCGACTTCTTTCACATATTCACCCCCTTCTTTTACTTGTTCTTTCCACATAGACTACCGAATATATTAGAGTCAGTGCTGTTCTGCTTGCTACTGCTATGTAAGATCCCTTCTAACCACCAGCTGCTCCTCATTTATGATTGTTTTATCACACTAAGTATTCAGCCTACCTACTGCACTGCCATCAACCTTTAGATATTTGTAAATATTTGCTTGCATTTACCAAGTAGGGCACTATAGATTTTAAATTATTGTACATTTATTTGTAATTTTTTTATCTTTTACGTGGGGCGGCACAATGCCAGGGCACTTCCATTGGCTAGGCTTGTAAAGGCTCCAGGTCCATTAGCCTAGTACACACCTATGAACCTATATAAAATAAATAAATAATTAGCAAAGAGAAAAAATCATCTGGCACTGTGGAAATTTTATAAATAATAATTTCTTTACTACACTTTAGAAGAATTAATGTACAGCAGCTTGCAGCCACTGATATTTGTAGCTGTTAAATATCAAATGCAGCAAAAAATTTGTTCGGGCACTGGGGGGAGGTTTGGGGGTGTTGTTTGGATAGGTTATATAAAGAGTGGCAAAGACTGAGTTTGGAGTTGGAAGGGTTACATTTAAGTGAAATCTGAAGAAAGATTAGGTCAGGAAATAAAGTAAGTTTTGGTGGGAGTTAAGGTTTATAAGTTTAAGTATGGTTTAGCAAGATTTTTTGGCATGGTGTGATTTCAGACTACAGAGCCATATCGAAGCAACCAGTAGTCTCTTGAGACCTGGTAGTAGTTAGTCTGTGGCAAGGTAGGTAGTTACCTGTTGGGAATGTGTGGATGGTAGAGGTAAAGTATGCTATTCAAGTTTTTTTTTTGTTGCAGTTTGTTGGCAGGTTGGCAGTGGGTTGGGGCCACTCTGATTTTTACATGCCACCAGAGGAGAGGTGAGCAGAGAGTGTGGAGGTTTTAAGTGGTCCCTAGTTGTGAGATTTTATGCTTAACAGGCTGACAGTTGTTTGGGCAGGGAGATATGCTTGAACCACAGTCTGCACAGTGTATCGATGGTCAGGCATTCATACCTCTCAATTGTTTAATTTCACAGAACAGCAAGATGGGTCCTCTTCTGTTTGGTATCTACTTCTCTGAATTCCAGGCCAACAAGAGGGGACTCTGGCTGACAAAGTTTGTAGACGATTGCAAGTTGGGAGCTATTATTAACTCCTCAAGTGATGTTGACATCTTACACAAAGGCCTCACTGAGACCAACGACTGTTGTCAGAACCATGGCCTTAAGCTCAGTGCCAAAAAATGTGTCGTCATCCCCTTTGGAAAAATCCAGTTCCTATGAATTACCACATCGATGGTAGTGCACTGAACACAGAATGCGTTATAAGAGATCTGGGAGCACAGTGTGACAGCAACCTCTCTTTTGACCACCACGTTGCCACTGTGGTCAGAAAGTCCTTCTATGTGGCACATCTCATTACTAAGGGTTTTGCATCCAAGAAGAAAGAGGTCATTGTCTCCCTCTACTCTTCCCTCATTAGGCCAGTCATTGAGTACAATGCCCCATTTGGCATGTACCTCACTAAACACCTGCAACAACTAGAGAGGCCGCAAAAGTACCTCACAAAGAGGATCCAAGGCCTTAAACATTTGTCCTATATAGACAGACTCAAAAAGCTCCAACTATTCTCTGTCTCATATCGGCTACTTAGAGGCGATCTCTGCTACAAAGCCATGCCTGACCCAGCTCTGTTAGAAATGCTACATCTAAAGAAATTACAGTCCCTCTGCACCACACTCTCAAGAGACCTCAACCAAATTACCACAATCAACAAAACAAGCTGGAGGGACAGGTTCATAACCGAGAGACTGCCCATGCAATGGAACACACTTCCCATACATGTCACTGGCCCTCTTCAAGAGAAATCTTGATGAGTGGATGGGAAACAGAAAATTCTCCCCAGGTATCACTCCAGTGGCTCTACTCGACAGAGGCACTGATAGGAAAGGTTGCATGGCACGATGGCAGGGTAATCCTATGGGCTAGGCTTGTAAAGGCTCCAGTGCCATTAGCCTAGTACACACCTATGAACCTATGTTGGTTTGTGTTTGATCTGTTTGTTGTGGAAATTGTGATTTGCTAGGAAATCGCTAACAGTTGGGTTGAGGACCATCAAAAATTTGCCTTGGGTTTTGGTTTGTTCTGTATGGAAGTAGTGATTTTTTGGCAGTCGTACATGTGAGTTCAGACAGTCAAGTCATCAGATACTGCATGCTAAGTTGTAACCTGGTAGCTTAGCAATATTTTAAATTGGTAAGCACTATATTTAATAGTGGTCCATATTTATAGCTTTTACTCCCCTTTTATGTAAGTTATTTTCCTTATTTGTGGTGCTAAAAGGTTAAGTGGCTTGTACTTTATGAGAGTTGGGGTATCGGTGGTGGCCGTGTGGTTTCATGTGGTAGCTAGTTGGTAGCATATTGTTCCCCTTACTTGTGGTACACGGGAAGGAGAGAGATCTTAGTATGTACAGCCTTGAATACCAATGTTTGATGTCAGCAGGAGGCCAGAGCTCCAGAGTGGCTGCCATGGGGAGGAAGTGTATGAGAGGCTAGTACGGCTTTGGAATTGAAGCCCTTGAAATTAAGGTGAGTTATGGGAGTTTTTGGGGTCATTGGTGAAAATAATTTGGCATGGTGTGGGACCTGGCAGAATGCATAGTAAGGGTAAGGGAAAAATGAGATCTTGCCACAGTAGAGGGACTTAATATCCCTCAGCATTTATGGCTTAGTAGCTGATATAGTAGCAACATGTTCTAGAGTTGACCAGAGACACAGGTGTCAGTATTGTAATATTTAGGCTGCATAATGGAAAATATTTTCTGTTAAAAATAAATTTAAAAAAGTGCTGAGTGTGTGGGGGTATTGTGGAGGCAGAGGTGGGAGGTGGGGTGGCATTGCAGGACAAGCTGGTGTACCTGTCAGTGGTTATACTCTTCTCTTTGCAAAATGCATGCTTGTTATAGTGGGTAGATGGAAGATGGCACTAATTTTAGTGGTGTGGTAGATGCTTTGTGTTAAAGATGGGTATTGAGTGCATTTTATGTATAGATTGACTGCTATTGGAAATTTAACATGCTTTGAACCATCAAATAGTCCTTAGACTGTTAAATGTTTAGTCATTCAGTTGTTTGCATCCTAATTCAGTATAATCTGGATCTGTAATTTTTGGTCCAAATTTAAGAATCAGGCAGTACTGTCTGGAGAACAGTTTAATCTCTACTGGCTGTGCTATAACATTTTAGACAATTTTGCTTAGTCTCACCCTCCAAATATGGGTAGGGAAGTAGGTCTGGGGATTCTCTTTTGGGGGGACAGGGTGATTGGTTATCTTTATTTTGTTGGGGTATAAGTCAAAACAGGATGGGGGGGAAGTCATAAAATAAGATTGATGGAGAGTGTGGTACATGTTTAGAGAATAGTTCATTAGTGTGGTTGATGATTAATATTGTTGTCCCAGGTGGAGGAGTTATTCAGAGATGCTGACATGTCACTGCAGTCACAAGGGGAGCCTGCCATGGAGTGGCAGATTAAAGGTGGGAGAAAATGCAAGGTACTGGAATAACAAGGTGGCAGTACTACTGAGAAAAGATTTAGGAGGACAGTGGCAGCAGCTAAGAAAGGGACCACTGGAGCTTTGATGGTAGAGCTCCAGCTGTCTGCAGATAACAGAGGGAATGGTCAGGTTGTTATTGATTCAGAAGGAGGTAGGTCGGGGCTGATAGGGAGGCTGAGTTGCTGAGAATTTTGGAAAAACTTGAGATGGTTAGGTTGCAGGAGTTGACTTTTGAAGAGCAGGTCTAGGAAGTGAGGAGTCACTTGGGTGCAGCAGACATGGGTATTTGAGCAGGGGTAAGTAGTTGATAACCAGCTAAGGCATTGGCTTGATCAGGAGTTAGGGCAGGTAACCAAAACAGGTGCTTTAGACATGGGAGCTGGCAATGCAAACTTTTCTAGAGAAGGGGGGTCTGGGTGCTTTTTATTCTTCACATTACCATGGGGGGTTCTGGGGAGCTTATTATACTTCACATTACCATGGGGGGTTCTGGGGTGCTTATTATACTTCACATTACTATAGGAGAGGTTCTGGGGTGCTTACTAGACTTCACATTACCATGGGAGGTTCTAGGGTGCTTTTTATACTTCACATTACCATGGGGGTTCTGGGGTGCTTATTATACTTTACATTACTATGGGGGGTTCTGGGGTGCTTATTATCCTTCACATTACTATGGGGGGTTCTTCTGGGGTGCTTATTATTCTTCACATTACCATAGGAGGGGTTCTGGGGTACTTACTAGACTTCGCATTACCATGGGGGGTTCTGGGGTGCTTATTATACTTCACATTACTATGGGGGGTTCTGGGGTGCTTATTATACTTCACATTACTATGGGGGGGTTCTGGGGTGCTTATTATACTTCACATTACTATAGGAGGGGTTCTGAGGTGCTTACTAGACTTCACATTACCATGGGGGGTTCTAGGGTGCTTATTATACTTCACATTACCATGGGTGGTTTGGGGTGCTTATTATACTTCACATTACTATGGTGAGGTTCTGAGGTGCTTATTATACTTCACATTACCATAGGAGGGGTTCTGGGGTGTTTATTATACTTCACATTACCATGGGAGGTTCTGGGTACTTATTATACTTCACATTACCATGGGGGGTTCTGGGGTGCTTATTATACTTCACATTACCATGGGGGGGTCTGGGGTGCTTATTATACTTCACATTACTATAGGAGAGGTTATGGGGTGCTTACTAGACTTCACATTACCATGGGGGGTTCTAGGGTGCTTATTATACTTCACATTAGCATGGGGGGTTCTGGGGTGCTTATTATACTTTACATTGCCATGGGGGATTCTAGGGTGCTTATTATACTTCGCATTACTATGGGGGTTCTGGGGTGCTTATTGTACTTCACATTACCATGGGGGGGTCGGGGTGCTTATTATACTTCACATTACCATGGGGGGTTCTGGGGTACTTATTATACTTCACATTACCATGGGGGGTTCTGGTGTGCTTATTATACTTCACATTACTATAGGAGGGGTTCTGGGGTGCTTACTAGACTTCACATTACCATGGGGGGTTCTAGGGTGCTTATTATACTTCACATTACCATGGGGGGTTCTGGGGTGCTTATTATACTTTATATTACCATGGGGGGATTCTAGGGTGCTTATTATACTTCACATTACTATAGGAGGGGTTCTGGGGTGCTTACTAGACTTCACATTACCATGGGGGTTCTAGGGCACTTATTATACTTCACATTACCATGGGGGGTTCTGGGGTGCTTATTATACTTCACATTACTATAGGAGGGGTTCTGGGGTGCTTACTAGACTTCACATTACCATGGGGGTTCTAGGGTGCTTATTATACTTCACATTACCATGGGGGGATTCTAGGGTGCTTATTATACTTCACATTATCATGGGGGGGGTTCTGGGGTGCTTATTATACTTTATATTACCATGGGGGGATTCTAGGGTGCTTATTATACTTCACATTACCATGGGGGGCGTTCTGGGGTGCTTATTATACTTCATATTCCCACAGTGGTGAAAGGAATAAGATGGAAGGGAGAGTATGTTGATGTATGTAAACTGATTGATGTGGATGGTGTGCAGAAGCTGGATGAGGTGGAAGGACCAGGAACCGAGGATTTGGCAGCTCTTTTGGCTGCTCTCAGGTACGTTTAGGGCACAATACTAAGACAACTGGACCTGGGTTTTGGTTATTATATGACAGTGGACTTGGAGAAAGACACGTCTCAGGCCTTGCTCCTGTCAGCATATTTTCTTATGATTCAGGAGGCACAGAGGTGAGGAGCTGAGAATGCCTGGTGTGATATGACTAGAATTTTGTAAGTGAAAAGCAGTTGACAAGACTTTGCGTTGGGAGGTAAGGCACACTGACATTTAGTTGGCAGTGATGTTGGGCAGCGCAGGGGGAGAAGGTATACAGTCAAGGCGATCTGGGGATAGGTTAGGGACTTGTTGGGTTTAAATGCTGGTAGATGTTCCTGGCCAGGAGAGGCACCATGTCGCAATTTAAAATCAGTCAAATGGAGGGAAGACCTTGTTCAGAAACTGTTGTTGAAGGAAGTGGAGGCTGGGAGACTGCTAAGCCTCTTTAAGGTGCCTCTGTTCCATAGTTATCACATTTTTCCATTGGTCTTATTGTAGAAGAAGAAGCCAGGTGAGTTTATGCTGATTCATCATTTACCTTATCACAAAGGGGATGTGGTAAATGATTTTATTTCTAAATCAGATGCCCAAGTACAGTATGCCTCCATGGATGACGCAGTGCAGCTTATCAGGGAATTTCAGGATCTTTTATTAGTAAAAATTGGATAATGAAATAATACACAAAAGGATCAACATAACTAAATCCTGATAAGATAATAAAGCAACATTAAAATGTAAAAAAAAAGCAAAAAAACAGGCAAAGATAAAAAGATACATCTTTATTAATAATCACAAGCAGCGCTTTCACATACACATACTGTTTCATCAAGTTGTAAAATATAAGGTATATAAACCCTAAAACAGCACCATATGAATACAATTAATGAATTACCATTCTCAAGACGAAATTAGGTTTAAAGCTACAACTTTCATTTAAATCAAGTGAGGTAGCTGCATTCAGTCTAGTAATCCAATCATATTCTATGCATTTTATGATATTTTTAATGTTCCTCAACCCTCAAACTTTCAACTAATACTTGTAGTATCACAGGCTCTAAAACATCAGTAGTAGTATGTATATACTCTATAAAAAGTAACAAGGAAGTTGCATCACCTTTCCATATAAAAAATGACATCATCAATAAACCTGAAATAGCACTCAACCAAGTTAACATAACTGTTCTTTTAGTAGAAAATTACACTGCCATTCTACCAGCTGAAAAGCACATACTGTTCCTATATCAATGCCATATGTTTGAAGAAAAAATTGTTTCTCAAACAATTATTTGTTTTATTTTTTTATTTGCAGTTTGTTGACCGGGAAAGTAGATTGGGCCAAGATGAGCCCTTTTTCAATGGAGGCCCAGGGAAATAAGCTCCACAGTAAAAGTATTTACAAAAATTCAGCAAGATATAGTGTATGCAATAATTAGACAACAAATATTGCCAGGAGATAAACCAGTAACACCTCCTGAGACTGAAGGTACAAACGTCTACAATAAGTAATAAAACAGTTGATGCAATAAGTACAAAACAATAGTCATTAGTAGTTTGAACATAATATTATACAAAACCGTTAAATTACACAGGCAGTTTAAAATGTGTAAAAAGAAGAGGGTGTGTTATGTTTATATAGCAGGTAGCAAAGCCACCTGGGCTGAGGTATGCTAAATTTGTCTGAGGGGGGTTAGGAGGGGTGGGAGCAGGAGTATTCCCAGTTACAGGAGAAGTTTGAATGGAGCAACGACTTGTAGGAAGAGTGATTTTTTGTAGTATGGATATGGGGAGGAAGTAGGTTCCATTTTTGAGCAAGGGAGAAGGATAGGACAAGTTGCCCTGGGCTGCAGGTAGGTTTGTGTACTTTAAGGAGGTTTTGGTTATTAGATCTGAGAGTTCAATTGGGAAGGTGCACATTGAGGATGGAGGAGAGGGAGCAACATTGAGATGGTTTGTGACTAAACGTATGGGCAGTAGTCAGTTGAATATGAGAGAGAGAGAGCCGGGGAGCTCCAGCCAGTTCAAGGAGTGTAAGGAGTCACTGTGGTGGGATGAGAATTTTGAGCTTTTATCAAACTTGGAGATTTTATTATAAGAGGGTGCCAGTTTAGTTTTGAAGGTGGCTTGCAGATTGGTAAGCAGAGGAGCTCTGTACATGAGGGAGGGAAGGAGGTATGTGGTAGAGAGGGTAAGTTTAGTTGTAGAAGACAGGAAGCAATTGTGTCAGTAGAGCATTCCTAGTTTCTGGTGGGTTTTTTATGTTGGTTTGGAGGTGAATGTGAAATTTTAATTGATCGTCAATACTGACACCTAGAAGTTTAGTTAAGGAGACTATTTTGAAGGGGGTTTTGTTTTGGCTTATTATGGGGAAGGCATTTGAGTCTATTTTAGAATTTTTTGAAGGAGTAAAGATCATAATTTTGGTTTTGAATGCGTTAAGAGCTTAGTGATTGTTGTACATCTATGTTTCAATACTGTTAAAGGCAGTTTGTGTTATATGCAAGAGTTTAGGAAGGGATTCAGCAGAGCAGATGATGGCTGAGTCATCTGCGTATTGTACAAGTTTGGCATTGGGAATGCAGAGATGGTAGTCATTTAAGAAGATATTAAATAGAAGAGGGCCCAAGATAGATCCTTGGGGGACACCAGTCAGTGAGTTGAGGTGCAGTAATTCCATTTGACAGAATGCTGTCTTTCAGAGAGATAGCTAGAAAACCAGTTTAAAAAGGAGGGAGATAGATTAAACTGGGAGACCTTAGAAAGAAGGCGGCTATGGGAAATTGTATCAAAAGCCTTAAAGAGGTCTAATAGAGTAGCAGATACAATATGTCCAGAGTCAAGGGGATGGTTAATATTGTCAAGAAAGGATAGTATGGCTGTGGTGGTGCTATGTCCAGGTCTGACTCCATGTTGAGTAGAGGTAAGCAGGCTGTTATCTAGAAGGTGGGGAAAGAGTTGAAGGTAAATACATTTTTCAAGCAGTTTTGAGACAGGGGAGAGGATGCCTATAGGGCAGAAGTTTGGGATGTCAGCATTGTTGCCACCTTTGTGCAATGGAATTATAAAGGGCTTTTTTATAGAGAAAGGATACATAGGATTCTTGAATTGAATGGTTAATTAGAATACAGATAGGGAAGGCTATGCCATCTGCAGCCAACTTAAGGAAGTTGGTAGGAAGGTTATCAGGACCGTTGGGGCAAGGATTTAGCTTTTGGATGAGTTTTTTTATGGTGGGGACAATGACAGATTTAAAGGAGAAGGGAGGGGGATGAGAAATATGAGGTAGAGAGAGGGGAGTTGTGGGTAGGAGGAGTGGTGGAGGTCTGAGGGAAAGAAATGGTGAGCTTAGCTATGGAGTCTATGAAGAAGGAGTGTGGCTATGATGTGGTCTTGTGAGCTAGGATCGGGGCAGGGGTTATCTTTTCTACCAGGGTTGAGGAGGGTAGAGATGCTTGTCCAAAACCTTTTGGGGTTAGACTTGTGGTTGTTTTGAAGCTTGTGGTAGTATGATTTATGGTCAGAAGTAATACGTTTTGTTTTAATTCTATTACATAGTTCTTTGTATTTGGTGACAGAGTTGGGTGTTTTACGTTTTTGGTAAAGTTTCCAAGATTTGTCTTGGGTGGTCATGATGGTTAAAGTTATGTTTTTGGTAAACTTTCGAAGATTTCTCTCAGTGTGCATGAAGGTTAAAGTTTCTTTGGAGAGCCAAGGAGCAGTGGCAAATTTTACTCTTTTTTGTTCTATGATGTTCTCTAAAATAACTTCCAGTAGCAAACAGATTCCTGGGAATTCAATAAAGTCTAGTAGGCTTCACATGAAGCCGGCATGGAGTTTACATGTTACCGTTATGAACAGCAGTGCTGATGACATATTCATGCTGCTCATCACGTTTGCACAAATACAAGCAAGGTTTTGTGGCCAACAGCAGTGCTGCAGTTACAAAACCATGCACAGCATTACGACCACAAAAACATGAAACATTCAAGGACGCCAATGAGCACATGCTCGGTGAGATTGCACAGACAGCCACAATGACAACGATGGTTGCAAATTCTGCAATAACAACTGTAATAGTTAAAAAAAAAAAGAAAAAGTGGACTGAGTGCAACGTACACAACTATAATTATTTGCAGAATGAAGTAGAGGATGTGGGGGATGGTAACTGCAAATACAATGAAACATACACGAGGCAGGGCAAGTGTGCTGCCACTGATAGTATAACATGTGACAATCATATATGGTTACATGTCAGTGCAGGTAAATGGTTTTGGTATAAACATCACTGACATGCTCACTGAAGAAGATATTTAACAAGGATGGTATATCCAGCCCTGAGTAGCATCCTGCCATCACCCAGAATGATACCACAGTACAAGGACAAAATGATTGACTTCAACAATTGGCTAAGCTTCTGGTGTCATTCTAAGGGGATCAATTATCTGTCTGCCTGGGATGACCACGATGCTTTGCCAGAGATGGCCTGCACCTGTCATCCATGGGATTCTGGATACTGGCTAAGGCTCTTGCCACCCCTATAGTGCCTTTTTTAGGCAAGGTTAAAATGACAAATTCACCACTGTAACAGGAACAGGCAAACAAAAACTGAGGGTAATGCTAATCAATGCTAGAAGTCTAAATCTCAAAATACACTCCCTCGAGGCACTCCTTAAAATGGAGAACATTGATATATGTGCAGTGACAGAGACCTGGTTCAAGGCTCCAGAGAGCACCCCTGCATTACCAGGCTATAACTCATACCATACCACACATTTCAGCCATTGAACCTGGACCAGAACACCAAAGGTGGAGGAAGGTGAGTCCATATTCATTAAGGATATCAACACCTCCAGGCTAGTTGCTCAGCATAATGCATCCGAGGTTATCCAAGTGCAACTAACTCTGGGCAAAACTGCAATCCAAATTGTAGCTTGCTACAGATCCCCCACCATGCCCCAGGATTCCCACTCCTCTTTTCTTGATGTACTGGAAAATATTAGGGTTCAACCAAACACTTTAATAATGGGCAATTTCAACTACCCTACCAGCTCAGCGCTTTCTGGAATTCATAAATTCCAATGCCCTGGATCAGCTTATCCACACCCTCACCAGGGGCAAAAATATCCTAGACCTAGTCATTACCAACATGAGTGACCAGTTTTCCACACCTGAAGTCAACTCATCGTTGGTCAGATCTGACCATAAGATAATCACCCTAGATATCCACATCCTGCCCCCACCCGTCATTAAGTAAACCATGGTAAAAAATTTCTCCAAAGCCAACTTCATGCTTCTTAACTCCTTCCCTCCAGAACAGCTCTTTTGAGTGTGTACCTTTAACTCCCAGTGTGTGTGTGGCTTCAGCTATTAAAAATGAAGTTATCACCTTACAGTTCTAGCAAATAGTCATTGTCATAGGTCAAATATCAATACAATTGTGTTTGCCATCATGTATGCTTCAAGATAAAACATTTTGATACCCACTATGTAGCATGGTTTTGGAATTATTAATGCAAATATGAGCAAGCATTATTTGATGCCTAGAGGCGCAATAGAAGGTAACTGCAGATGAACCTGGAGACGTCACTTGGATGTAACGAGTTAAGATAGAAGTGGCGAACTTCATGACAACCATGCAGATGGACAATACAGTTACAACTGCTGAATCCTACACAAATGCACTCAATAAGCACTTACACAAGTGCATGGATCATGCTATCCCAAACAGAACCAAGACGCTATCCTCCAAAAAAAGGAAGCCAATCTGGTGGTCCCCTGCCATAAACAAACTCTACAACAGAAGGAAGAGTATAAAAAAGAGTAAAATCCCATGAGTGGAGGAGCTCCCTGGTCAGCCTCAGTAAGAAGCTGAGATCCCTTATAAGATCATCCAAAGCTAGCTACGAAAACAAAATCACCACTGATTCTAGGGACAATCACAAAGCATTCTATAGCTATGTCAAGAATCTCAATAGCAACACCCAGATCCGCTCTGAGTTACAACATAATGGCATGAAAATTACAGAACCAACTGATATTGCCAACATCCTGGCAGATAGGTTCAGTGCTACCTTTATCCCCCTTTCACCCCCTAAAGGGCCCATACCTATACAGGAAGAATGCAGAGTCTCTGTAATCACAGCTACACAGGTAAAAGCTGCACTCTCTAAAGCCAAAAACACAGCATCCATGGGACCGGCAACATCCCAGGCTGCGTTTTATGTGAACTTCAGAACAAACTGGCTCACCACCTAAGCACCATGTTCAATCACAGCCTCACAACAGGATTTGTGCCCACTGAATGGCACACAGCAACAGTTATCCCACTCCACAAAGGGGAAGCCAGCACTGATCCCGGGAACTATCGCCCTATTAGCCTGATAAGCCTGGTCTGTAAGGCAATTGAATGTATCATCATGGAACTCATAAACAAAGATATTGGTAAACTCCAAACTCTGGACCCCCACCCAGTTCGGGTTTGTGAAAGGCAGATCATGCCTCCTGAACCTGATCGACCTCTATGAGGCAGTCACCAAAGCCGTAGACGAGGGTAAGGTGGTTCACACAGCCTATCTTGACCTCACCATGGCTTTCGACACTATCCCTCATTCTGGAATTATAACTAAACTTACTAAACTAGGTATAAATCCCTTTGTCACAAGATGGGTTGCCAACTGGCTCAGTGACAGAACCCACACTGTAAAAGTTACAGACTCCAAATCTGACTTCAAACCAGTGATAAGTGGAGTACCACAAGGTTCAGCCCTGGGACCTCTCCTGTTTGGTATCTACTTCTCTGACGTACAGAAGCCCTTTGGCTAACAAAGTTTTCAGATGACTGCAAATTGGAACCATAGTCGAGTCCCCAAATGGTGTGGACATCCTACAGTAGGGCCTTACTGAGACAGATGCCTGGTGTTAGAGCCATGGTCTCAAGCTCAATGCCAAAAAGTTAATTGTCGTCCCCTTTGGTAAAAACTCTGTACCCATGAACTACCACATAGGCAGCAGTCTACTTAATGCCGAATGTGTGCTAAGAGACCTTGGGACCCAGGTGGATAGTAGTCTCTCCTTTGATAATCACATCACACAGTAGTCAGGAAATCCTTCTACATGGCACAGCTCATCACAGAAGGGTTCTCATCCAGGAAAAAAGAGATCATTGTTCCCCTCTACTCAACACTCATTAGACCTATTATAGAGTACAACGCCCCTTTTGGAATGTACCTCACAAGACATCTGCAGCAGCTGGAAAGGTCACAGAAGTACCTCACAAAGAGGATTACGGGCCTCAAACAGGATGCCCTACACTGACCATCTGAAAAAAACTCCAGATTTACTCCCTAGCATATCACCTACTCCGAGGTGATCTCTGTCTAACATATAAAGCTATGTCAAACCCAGAGCTGTTGGACATGCTACACCTAAAGAAATCCCAATCCCTTTGAGCTACATGCTCTAGAGACCTAAACCTTGTCACCTCAATAAACAGGACATGCTGGAGGGATAGATTCCTGTTCCAGAGACTTCCCATACTCTGGAAAAAGCTACCCATCTATGTCAAGCAAATTCCTGATTAGCACTCTTCAAGAAAAATCTTGATGAGTGGATGGGAAATAGGAAATACACCCCAGCGATCACTTTTATGGCTCTGCTCAACAGGGGCACAGGAAAATAACTTTCTTGGGTGGCGTAAGCCAGGGGACCTTGTTGGCTAGGCTTACATAGGTCCTTGGGCCAATAGCCTAGTACCTACCTATGAACCTAATAAGGGGTCTGTGCACAGTGTTAAGGTCTGCAAAATGACCTGCTGGAATATGAGCATACCTCTCAACCAATCACATAGCAACAGACTTCTGGATAAATGTAGACAGAAACAGGCACAATCAGGGACACTTTTAAAATATTATGACCATTAATCTGTGGCATTGACAGAATATGCGAATGTAACTTATACACGGTCTGCAGGAGTGTACAACTATAATGATTGTCAATATTCTATACGGGGAATTTACCATCTCTTGCTCATTTTTTGGAGGGGTTAAGGGGGTAGTGTTAAACCTGGAGTTACAATCAGGGGCAATTTTGGCCAGTTGAGAGGTTTGCATGACATATAAGCCACAATCCACACCTGTAGGAATCAAATCCATGCTGTTAATGTTTTCACTGAGTTGTTTATTTACTGGGTACAACACAGAAAGATGTATCACAAAAGTATCTAGCAGAACACCTTGAAGAAAGTCTGCACTGTCAAATCCTAATGGGTATGCACCCCAAAGAATAGTTGTATACAGCCAACAAGATTTATGAAAGCTCACTGTGCCAAATGTGATACACTTGACTAAAGCAACTCTGGCTGACATAAGTATTGGCCATATAGGTTCATAGGTTCATAGGTTCATACTAGGCTATCTGCCCGAGGGCATTTACAAGCCTAGCCCATCGTTTTGTGGCTTAGGCCACCCCTTTAGTATGGGGAACTATACCCATTATTTTTCTGTGCCTCTGTCGAGCAGTGACACTGAGGTAATCCCTGGGGTATATCTGCGATCTCCCATCCATTGGTCAAGATTTCTCTTGAACAAGGCCAGCGAGGTGCTCTGCCTCACATGTACCGGGATTTTGTTCCACAGCATAGGGAGTCTTTGGGTGATGAATCTATCCCTCCAGCACGTCCTATTAATAGCCGTGTCAAGGTTTAAGTCTCCGCCCTTGTGGCTCTGATGGATCTAGATTTTTGAGGTGAAGCATATTCATCAAATCTGGGTTTGACATGGCCTTGTATGTTAGGCAAAGGTCACCTCTGAGCAAGCGGTAAGTGACTGAATAGAGCTGGAGTTCTTTCAGTCGGGCAGCATAGGACAGATTTTGAGACCCTTTATCCTTTTGGTGAGGAACTTTTGTGGCCTCTCCAGCTGCTGCAAGTGTCGGGTCAGATACATTCGAATGGGGCATTGTACTCAATCATTGGTCTGATGAGTGATGAGTAAAGGGAGACTATGACCTCCCTTGATCTAGATGAGAATCCCTTCATGATAAGGTGGGCAATGTAGAAGGTCTTCCTAACTACTTTAGCTACATGGGTGTCGAATGACAGACTACTATCAACCTGGGTCCCCAGGTCCCTGATAACTTCTTCTGTGCTCAGTGGATTGCCACCTATTTGGTAGCTAGGGGTAACCTTGTTTTTCCCGAAGGGTATGACTATGCATTTTTGGCATTTAACTTTAGGCCGTGGCTCTGGCACCAGTTATCCGTTTCTGTGAGACCCTTCTGAAGGATATCTGTGTCAGATGTGTTTTCTACTATGGCCCAGTTTGCAGTCATCTGCAAACTTTGTCAGCCATAACCCTCCTGTGTTTGCTTGTACTTGGAAAAGTAGATGCCAAACAAGAGTGGGCCCAGGACTGAGCCCTGTGGGACACCACTTGTGACAGGCTTTGAGTCTGACATGGCGCCAGCAGCTCTGACCCTGTGGGTTCTGTCACTCAGCCAGTTTGCAACCCATCTTGTGATGTATGGGTTGACATTTAAGCTGATGAGTTTTTCAATGATACCCGAATGGGGTATTGTATCGAAGGCCTTAGCCAGATCGAGGTAGGCTGTATGGACTGCCTTTCCTCATCAATGGCTTTGGTGACTGTTTCAAAAAGTCAACCAAGTTTAAAAGGCATGATCTGCCTTTGACAAAGCCAAACTGGGTTGGATCCAAAGTCTGCAAATTCCCTATGTCTTTATTTATGAGGTCCATTATGATCCTCTCCATGGCTTTGCAGATAAGGCTTGTCAAGCTAATGGGCGGTAATTTCCAGGGTCGGTGGAGGCACCGCCTTTGTGAAGTGGTACCACAGTTGCAGTGCGCCACTCCTGGGTGCGTATCCAGAGGTAAGACTTTGATTAAACAGCTGTCCTAGCTGTGGGTTTAATTCCTCATTGAGTTCATGGAGCACACAGCCGGGGACACCATCAGGTGCCATGGATGCTGTGTTTTTGCTTTGGAGAGAGCAGTTCTCACTTGGGCTGGAGATGTTTGGGGGCTGCAATCGTTTGGTATAGATATCTCTCCTTTTGGGGAGGGGAGAAGTTTGCACTGAACCTGTCAGCCAGTATGTTGGCAATGTCTGTAGGATCAGTAATCTTCACATCATTTTGAACTAGCTCTGAGCATATCTGGGAGTTTCCTCCCAGGTTTCTAACATAGCTAAAGAAGGCCTTATGATTGTCTTTTGAGTCTTTAGCTATTTTTCTCTCGAAATTTGCTTTGGATGATTTTATGAGAGCTCTTAGTTTTTACTTATAGTGATCAAGGGTGTCTTACCTTTTAAGGATTTTGCTCTATCTTGTAGTAGCTTCCTCCTTTTGTTGTAGAGTTTGTTTATGGCTGGGGTCCACCAGACTGGATGCTTGCCTTTGGTACAAAGAGTCTTTGTTTTGCTTGGGATTGCCTTATCCATGCAGTCCTGCAGGTGCTGGTAGAAGGCATTTGTAAGTGATTCAGCGGCTTGAGTACTGTTTTCCGCCGGCTCGGGGCCTTAAAGGAGACCACACTAGTCTTTAGAAGTGTGAAGTCGGCTTTGAGAAGTTCTTTACTGTGGTCTTTTTTATTTCAGGTGGGGGTGGGATGAGGACCTCCAGCGAGATTAGTTTGTGGTCTGATCTCACCAGTGAGGGGTACACCTCTGGTGTTGAACATTGTGCTCCCATGTTCGTGATGATGAGATCAAGTATGTTATCTCCTCTTGTGGGGATGGTGACTAGTTGTTCCATGGCATTTGAGTTTATGAATTCCAGGAACTTTTGGGCTAGGGTGTTTGGGCTTGAGTAGTGTTCCCAGTCTATATTAGGGTAATTGAAGTCACCTAGTATGATGGTGTTTGGTGATACATTTATCCCTCTAGTGTTTTCAGGAAGGCCATGTGAGGTTCCTGAGTTTGTGAGGGTGGCCTGTAACATGCTACAATTTGCAGAGCAGTCTTGCCTATGGTTAATTGCACCTGGATGGTCTCCGATGCATCGTGCGTTGCCACCAGTCTTGAGGTGTGGGTGTCCTTGATGAATATGGATACCCCCTCCTTTCTTGGTATTGTCCAGATTTTCGGGCCGGAACGGATGATATGAGGTAAAACCTGATAGCGCGGCGGTGGTCTCAGGAGCCTAGAACCAGGTTTCTGTCACAGCACAGACATCGATGTTCTCCATACTGAGAAGGGCCTCGAGTGCGTGCATTTTGAGATTTAGACTTCTGGCATTGAGCAGCATTACCCTTAGTTTTTTCCTTTTTGTGTTCTAGGGTGGTAGGTTTAGAATTTGAGCCTTGCCTAAAAAGGCACTATGGGGTGGCAAGAGCCTTTGCCAATATCCGGAATCCCAGGGTGACAGGTGCAAGCCGTCCCTTGGAAGCAGCGTGGCTTGTCCAGCATGTCATCCCAGGCAGACAGACACTGGATCCCCTTTGAATGACACCAGTGTTTAAGCCAATTGTTAAAGCTGATCATCTTATCTCTGTATTGTGGCATCATTCTTGGTGAAGGTAGGATACTGCTCAAGGTCAGGGTCATACCTGTCTGGGCTACATAATCAGAGAGCTCCTCAATGTCTCTTTTCATGTAGTCCAAGGAGGTGCGTCTCAGGTCGTTTACACCAGCGTGGACAATGACTGAATCATATTTGTACCTGCTGTTGAGAGACCTGAGTGCTTGCGTTATGTGGCGGATTCTAGCGCCCGACAGGCAGCTTACTGTGACCTTCTCCTTACTCAGTCTGGTGAGCGGGACGTCAGTGTGTCTGACTATGGAGTCACCAATGACTAGTGTGTCTGGCATTGTGTTTGGCCTTAAGGGCTGTGACTGTTTGACACTCTGACTGTGAGGTCTATGTGTTGCAGGTGTTGTGTTCTGAGGTGGTGGTTGTTTGGGTGTCTGCTTTGGTGGCCTCTGCTGTTTTGGTAGATTTTTGATCAGAGCCTCCAGTATGTCTTTGTGTGTTTATGTGTATGATTTGAGGTTGTAATGGTAATATGTGAGACTGGGTCTATAGTGTGTGTGGTAACCTTCTCCTCCTGACTGGTCTTGCCAGTCCTATGTTGAGAGAGCTCAGCCTCCAGTTTGGCCGTGTAGTTGCATCTCTCGCATGTATTTGTGTTTTGTGGGAGGAGGAGAGGGTTGTCTGTGTACATGAGGCAATTGTAACATTGCCTCAATATTCCCAGGTTCACCAGCTGAGCAGGAGAGGACACTAGCAACTGATCCCTCGACATGCTAGAAGGAATAGACAAAAAACTTTAAAAAAGATTCCGGGGGACGTGGGTGACCGAGAAATGGGGGGTTGCCTTTTTGGGGTACTATCTATGACAAGAGTGCCGTATCAAGGTAATAAGTACTGTAGGAGCAAGTGGATAGCAACACTTACAACAACACACTGTCACAAGTGGATTCCCTCAAACAGCTGCGTATTGCACACATGTGCCACATGTAATATCAATGGATATTATCTCAAGCATCTACAATTGATGTGTGAGTTAAAAAGTGATCTGTTATAATGAATGGTAGAGTAGTATGTGAGACTGATGGCAATGCATCAAGTATGCACACGTGCACAAAAAGTACAGCAGTGCAAAGGCTGGTGTCAATGATCGAGGAAGTTGTCACTGTGATATTGTATGCATGCCAACAATTCATGAAGCACCCTCTAGAAGTACATGTCAAAACTCAGCACATGATCATTGTCACCCTGACATTGCCAGTAAAAATGTTATACTGCCATGAAATCCTGACATCCATCCACATGTATTCATGCAAACTATCAAGTAGTAATACTGATGTGATGTAGTGGTACGTCCGTGATGCAGGTCAGTCACACTACAGCTGTACATATGTTACAATTGGACTTCAGCCTATACATCACCTCCAAGTAAAACATTTGGTATGAATTACATGCGACATAGTGAAACTGTTAACACGGTCAAACAACTCTACCCATTTTACATCATTACATCAGTTGTACATCATATGCCTATATTTTTATCAGTGGAAATGTGTGGATGAGGGCTTTGAAACCATATATAGAGACATTACAACTGAAGTGGATGTGTCTCATGCAGAACAGGTAATGACACAAAAGCTGAGAGTCTTGCAATGCTGCTTGGAAGTCCTTGGGAAAGCAACAAAATACTACATACAATGAATTTATCAAGTTTGCAAGTGAATCGCAACATATCATATTGTCTGTCTATAAAACAGCATTATTGTTATAATCCTGGCTGACCATATAACTCCCTACCACTTACACACAATTATCTAAAGGAGTCTTCACCTTAAATCTCTTTAGATCCCTTTAAACCTATTCTCCAAACACGTTTTGTCCCTCATAGACTGCCCCCCTCATATAACCATAGAAATGACCTATTTAAGATCTTATATCCTTCTCCCTGGTATCTTAAGGTCAAACCTCTTTACTTATTACCTAACTGTATATCTGGGTATTTACTTATCATGTATTTGTGCTATTGAATATTGAATATAGTGTATTTGTTAATAAGTACCTCTGAACTCTGTATACTGTTATTGCTGCTTATGTTGTTTTATGTAGTGTTTAGTGTTTCTTCTCATATGTGGAGCTTTTCTCCCCGGGTCTCTGCTGAAAAGGGATATGTATCCAGTCGGACCAACCCGGTAAACAAATGTAAAATAAATAAATAATAAATAAATAAATAAAACAGCATTACAGCAAGTGGATGATCCATGGGTGTATGTGCCTTTGTAATAAGTATAACGGAATACTGCTATATGTCACATAACATTTCCAGGTGCTAGGTATACACATGCAAACCTGTGCTGTGCTAATTATACACATGCACACTTGTGCTGTACTAATTATACAAATGTACACCTGTGTCATGCCATGTATACACATGCACACCTGTGCCATACTAGGTATACACATGCACACATGTGCCATGTTAGGTATACACATGCACACCTGTGCCATGCTAGGTATACACATGCACACCTTTGCCATACTGCATCTGTTACTGAGATGGTTGCATGACAACTGTGCAGAATGTTGATATACTGCAGTGCAACACCTGCCTTAGTAAGACAATAATATGCATCATCCAATGTCAACAGCTCTCAGGAGGCATATCGCTGCAGCTGTCATGGAAGGAACATGTAACCAAATGGCAGCAGTGGCCATCAATACAGTAGCTCAAATCACAGATTGGAATACACTGTTGTATGGATACTGTACATTCACACCTCAATATAGCACATGTGGATGAAAACAAAACATTGACATGTGCAATGTTCAGAGGGTCATAGAACATCACTAGGATAATGGCCAAGAGCACATAAAATCCTAGCCATTGTTATACCATTTAAACACCAATCGCTATAGCTATGTGATGAAAGATAGTAGGGATATGTGTTTGATTTGATGCAGCCCACCTCTGTCCATATGTGACATGTGCACAACCACATGACAGAGTTAGCAATTACACATCTAGTGGTCTGGAGAGGCTTGCAGAGGGTCATGGAGGGGCTATGCTTCATGATGTGTGCATGTATCTTTGAGATGATGACATCCTCAGTATCCCACAGAACTGATGTTATGTGGACATTGGGAAAAAGGGTTTGTTGGATTCAGGGGGCTATGTTAAAGGTTCTCCTGAGTGGAAGCCAAATCAAAAGAGATTCAAAACATCATACAATGACTGTAATATGCCACCAACCATGGACACACCAGTTGACTGAGCTCAGATTGGAACACCACATCTATGGTGGTACAGAAGTTGTATTCCACACAAGGTAAGACTAGCGCCACCACAGATGTTTGAATTTAACAGTGTCAGAGTGGAATTTATAGGGGATGACATCATCACTGCATGCTGAGAAGATATTTGGGTAAAAGGGTTTGACATAACTATAGACTCACATCCAAGGGTAAGATTGTCTACAGATTGATAGTTAAATGAGGAGAGAGAGAGAGAGAGAGACACACACACACACGGACACACACACACACACACACACACACACACACACACACACACACACACACACACACACACACACACACACACACACACACACACACGTTTACAGCTGTGAGATTAGAATCCCTACCAATCTAGTTACACAAGCTGCAAAACACAGTACTTAATGATACTTAAGGCTAGCACTATCATACAAGTCTGTCTTTAACAGTGTCAGAGTGCAACTTGTAGTGGATGATATCACTGTATGCTGCAAAGATGATACTGGCAGGAGTATCTGACATGGCTGTGGACTCAGATTGTCTCCAGACTGATAGTTGAAAGAACACAAACACACACTCAAGTTGACTGATGTGAGATTAGAACCCCTACCTTTCTAATTATACAAGCTGCAGAACATAGTACTTAATACTAGCACTACCACACTAGTCTGTCTTTAACATTGTCAGAGTGAACTTTGTAGAGGATGATACCTTCAGTGTATGCAGAAAAGAAGATATTTGCAGGAGTGTCTGACATAGCTGTGGACTCACATCCTGATGTGACATTGCCTCCAAATTGATAGCTGAATGAACATACCCACTCACACTCAAGTTGACTGCTGCAAGATTACAACACCTACCTATCCGATTACACAAGCTAGAGAACACAGTACTTAACACTTGCACTACAGCAGCAGTCTGACTTTAGCAGTGTCAGAGTGCAATTTATAGAGGATGACAACATTAGTGTACTCTGAGAAGAGGATGTTGGGAGGGCTGTATGAAACTGCTATGGAGTCATGTTGCAGTGTAAAAGTATCTTCTGAATGTTTCTTGAGTGAGGCTGGCAAGACCTGGACTCATACTTTCCTGACTACACACACACACACACACACACACACACACACACACACACACGCACACGTACACACACACACACACACACACACACACACACACACACACACACACACACACACACACACACACACACACACACACACACAAGTTTTCTGCTATGAGATCAGAATCCCTACCTATCTAATTACACAAACTAGGGAACACAGTCCTAAATACATGTGCCACTGTACAAGTTTGAGTTTAACATTGTCAGAGTGCACCTTATAGAGGGTGACATCATCACAGTGTTGCAGGTAACATATACTGTTATGAGTTTTGTTTGCAAAGCCATGACTTGTGATACAATTGTGTGAGTACAATTTGCAAAGGTACATTTAAATATATCCTGGCAACGTAGGTGAAAAAAACTATCATGAATGCATATTGCAGAAGAGAAACAGACATATCTGTTTCTCAGGATGTTATGTAGATGGCACACACAGACAAACACACACTTTGAAACAGCAGTAGTGCAGTGATGGAGTTATGTGTCTTCATATTCAGATGAAGGTATGTCCACATTAATACAAGTTACTGACAATATCAGTAGGATATGATCATGGGTGACCAATGTCCAGTGTCAATATAAACCCATATCAAATGTAAAAATGTAGTTACTCTCCATAATTCTTGAATCCATTTGACAATGGCTCAAGTCCTGATATATCATTTGCAAGTGCATTGCTGCAGGGCATACATTAATATCAGTAAGTATGCATTCAGTGAAACACACATCATTGCCCTTCTCTTGTGTTTATGAATGCATTTCCATGTATTGGTGGATTAGTTTTAGACATGCTAAAGACCTCTTCACATGGAGCATCACTGAGAAACTGATTTGCACTGATGATGGCAAAGTATTAGTGCATGCATGGTTTGAATTTCAGGAATTCACGTTGGACCTGTTAATTAGCAGTATCCACTGATGCTCACTGCCAAACTGTACACAGGCAGGGATCTACAGTAACTGACCTGATTGGTATTAACTGCACAACAGATCTGTTTGTTGTTAATGTATCATGTGTCAGGCTTGATAGATATGTTATCTGAGAAATTGCTGGCAGATAGTATGATGTTCATGCTGTAGCCTATCTTTGAAATTTTAGAGCAAAAGTTTTATTACATAAATAACTGTTAGTCTTGCCTTCTCCATTTGTGTGACGTTAAGCACTGAGCAAATGTGGGTCTCTGTTTAACATTAATTTGGTTTGCCTTCCTTCATGCAAACAGGGTTAGTGGCAATGCATGGCCATTAGCACTCTGGACAGTACTGAGTGTGGAAAATATACCTGCTGCCTAACTTTCTCTGTGGCGCAGGGTATAATAGCACTGAGTTCATCGTCAGATCACAAGTGAGGCAAGGCTCAAATCTAGATGATTTTCTCTTTTTAACAAATGCATACTTGGCTACACGAAACACTGCCTGCACATCCCCCTACCTAAACTGGGCTTTCTATTGGTAATCCCACTATTGACCCCTCCCACCATCCTATCCGCTCCTTTCAGAGGTAACATCTACCCCAGAATTGGGACGGTGCCATTTTCAAATCACTGTAGAGCATCCCTAAAACCATCCCAAGTGCGCCCAAGGTGCTAGTGTGCCTGCCATGTAAGATAATTATTTCTACAATTCAATGAGTCTTTTATGCACTATTACTGGACTTGTTCTTTGTATTATTATTGCATTCAGTTTAACTCATAGACTTCTATTTATTATTTTTTACAATAAAACATTTCTGCCCTATGAGATAACAAATGTATTTATAAGTGAGTGTCTAATTACAAAGCCAGAACTGCTTGTTTTCTTGAAAGATGTTTGCCAGTGTGAGCACTGTTCTATTGCTCTCCATGTGCTCACTGGCTAGTGTTGCAAGTTGTATAGCATTTGTAGAGCATAGTGATCTGCTCTTTTGATTTTTAATCCTACTGTTGAATTTTGTATGCCTGCTGTGCGTTTAGCAAAATTAGATAGCAGCCTCATGAACTAGAACATTACCATCCTGAGGCAAGACATATTCTGCTAGTTCTCCACCTTTTTAGTTTGTTTTTTGGGCAAAGACTACAGTGCTCAGCTCAGCCTGCTCCATTCGCTCTTGCTATGCTCGGGCTCACTCCACTCCCTTACCCTACCCTTATTCCCACCCCCTTTCCTCTGATTTATAGACTGCATTACCATGCCCCTTAACCCATTCCACCTATCCACGCCACTCTTCTCATCCCACTGCCCTCCCCTCAGCCCCTCTCACTCCTCACACCCTACAACTCCACCCTCATCCTCCCCGCCACCTTCCACATCTCAATTCATCTACTTCACCTATTACTTACCATGCACTACCTCAACTGCATAACATGTAATATTCCTCTATTCCTTTTTAATCTATCTCACCAACTGCACCTCACTACACAGTTACCAAATTACATGCAACAATTCTCCTACACTTTCAACAACTACCACTAAACCACCATCCCACTCCTTCTCAGACATCTGCCCACAACTATATAACAACTCTACATAACTTCATACCTCCTTCAAGTTCCTAAAAACTCCCTACCCCACAGTCATCCTAGGTGAACTATTAAACTAAAATATGTCATATTACACTCTATCACAAAAATTAAACTGCATGCAGACATCCACCCCAACCCAGGTCCCAACTATACCCCCACACCTCCACATACCTCATCCAACCCTTCACATTCCAATATGAACACCCGTGCCCCCAACTCCCAAAAACATCCAACTCAGACCTACTACTCACCAATTTCAACCTTCGTAGTATAGTTAACAAAGCTAGTGAATTCCATGCCATCTACGACCCTGACATAGCAGTTATAACCGAAACCTGGTTAAAACCCCATATCAGGGAAAATGAATTTACCTCAAATGGCTATAATATTATCAGACTAGACATATTAAAGAAAAGTGGTGTAGCTGTACTATTTAAGGATAACCTTAAAATTGAACAACAACTATGCTCCCAACCTAGGAAACATTGAAATTCTAACCACAAGTCTTGAAATAAATCCTAATAAAACAATTATTATCATAGCCATCTACCACCCTCCTGGTAACACCCTACCCATCATTGAAAGGCTCCTTTCATGGGCATCCCTTAACTTAAATCAAGAAACTATTTTCCTTGGTGATTTCAACCTCGATTGCAAACCTGTATATCTGACAGCCCTTAAAATTTCCTCAATCTCTACAATTTCATCCAGACCATTAATTGCCCAACTCAATTCAACAAACACACCAACAGGCAGTCTATCAGTCTGCATTACACTGGATACTAACCAACAATCCCAACCTACATTACATATCAGGCTGCCTTCCAGGCTCACTCAGTGATCATTCCCCCACTTTTCTTTACAGAAAATGTGAGACATGCAATGTAACATTTTCTACAAATACATCCATTGCAAAAAATACTTCTCACCCTCAGTTTTTAATCAGATCCTACAACAATTTGGCATGACACTGCTAAAATAATATCTCCAACTAGACCTAGCAGTACAATTCTTCAACTCTGCCTTCCTTGACATACTCAACAATCTTGTTCTAGTTAGAAAAGTATGCTCAAAATCCAAGCCTCTACCCTGGTTAACCAATGAAACTATACTTTTACTTAAGCAAAGAGATACAGCCTGGTCAGACTACCATACCACAAAAAGCATATTTAACCTAATTACCTATAAACAACTAAGGAATCAAGCAAAAAAACAAATCAAAGTAGACAAGCATACTTCCAATCCTACCAATAAAAACACCAAAAAAAACCTCCCATAAATTCTGGGATAACATAAACTATCTCCTAAGCCCAGGCCACTCCCCTACCCCAACCCCAGTAACTGCTAACAACACTGATCCCATTGCAACCCAAATCAACTCCCACTTCATAAATTTAATAACATCCCTACTAGGCAATCAACCTAATACACCTCTTACACTCCCTATCATTTCCCCTGATAATCATAACCCATTCAGCTTTTCTTCCAGTCAAACAACCTACATAAAATCTCTCCTAGCCAAACTTAAACCCTTGCTGTCTGGCTGCAGACCAGCTCCCAAATGAGCTCTTGAAATGTGCAGCCCCATCCATTGCTTACCCCATATCTATCTTGATCAGTCGCTCAATCTCTGAACAATATGTGCCATCTCTCTGAAAAATATCCCATATCGTCCCACTCCACAATGTAGGCCCCTCCAAAGATCTATCCAGCTTCTGCCCCATCGCCATTCTATCCCCACTAGCTAAAAATCTTTAAAAAATGCATCCACACACAGCTTCTCAACCACCTACTCTCTAATAATCTCTTATCCCATTCCCAACATGGCTTCAGACCCAAACACAGTGCTTCCACTGCTCTAATCTGTTTTACTAACTCCATTCATCAACTACTTAATGAAGGCCAGGCAGTCTCATCTATCTTTCTTGACATGTCTAAAGCCTTTGACAGCATTTTCCACCAAGTCCTACTCAATAAACTCTCAACGTATACCATCAATACACCCTCTCTGTCCTGGTTCCTCAGTTATCTCTCAAATAGGCAGGAGGCCACCAAATGGCAAAATACTCTCTATCCCCTTCTCCACATTTCTGTTGGTGTGCCCCAAGGTTCTATACTAGGCCGTCTCCTCTTCATCCTATTCATAAACGACCTCAGAACAGCAACTAAACTAGCCACAACTATCCAATACACAGGCAATGCTACCCTTATATGCTGTGCCCCAACACCCCAAGAACTTCAAATAAAATGCAATCATCCTTCCTTAGCATAGAAAAATACCTATCAGAACATCAACTAATTCTCACCCCAAACAAAACCAAACTAATAATCTTCAAAACAAAAAAAAATCCAAACCTTGTCATCCCCCTCTATCAATTCACTCCTCAAACGGTACCAAGATCGAACCCACAACTCATTCCAAACTCCTAGGGATCACTACTGATGACAATCTAACTTTTGAAAAACACAACTCTTTAACAATCAAAAAAAGTGCACATATAGGGCCAAACCATACCTATCCCACACCGCCAGGCTCGCCACTGCCCATTCTCATCTACTTTCTTCCCTCCTTTATGGATTTCACATACTCACCAACCTTCACAAATCAGTCCTAAATAATTTAGAATCCTGCTATAACAAAATTGCAAAGTTTGCTTTGAATGCCCCACACAGGACTTACCACTATAGGGTGCTTTCTCAACTAAAATGGATAGAACTCCCTAACCTTCTGGCTCTCAACAAACTATCAATGGTCCACAAAATAATTCACCTTCCCACTAATTGCCCTGCCCTCTCTAATCTCATCCAACCTAATCTTAACCCCAGGACCCTCAGCTCCTCCAACAAACTTACACTAAAAGTCACCCAATCCCATAACTATTATGGGGACTATCTCTATTCTAATAAAATTACCAAACTACGGAATAGTCTCCCTCCTAAAATTACTAAAAATCCACACCATCATGATTGCAAACAACTAATAAACTACCTAACTAATCACTGGCTCTACTCCTGCCCTATCACAGGCTAATCCACCTATCCAACTCCCTCCACTGCCTACTCATACTGGTATTTATCAACACTATTACTACAATCTCCCCCTGATTCCCACTCTAACTAATTATTTTTGTATCAAATCCTCCTTGCTACTAGCCCAGCACTGTTACATGAAATTGTTTAAAAGGTTGAATCTCAAATTTCAAGTCTAACAATGCCACTTTGTGTAATGTCATTTTTTTGCCTAGACTCTCATGTTATTGCAAGCATGAATTTTACTTTAGTGTCTTAGAATTACTGTATAGTGAATTAATGCTGTGTCATGCAATATATATTGTACTGTTTTTGGAGCTTTTCTCCCCGTGTCTCTGCTGAAAATGGGCTCCTGGCCCAGTCAGACTTTTCCAGTTAACAAATGTAATAAATAAATAAAAAAATAAATTAGCTAAGTAAATGTGATCAGGAATGCAAATGTGACTATCAATGACAACACTAAAGTACGTGTCTTCCCCAAATTGTATCAGTAATGCCTACCTCAGTACACTTCCACAACTAGTAACTGTTTTGCAGGCTTCACTGAAAATCACTAGTTAATTGTGTGTAGAGCTTGCTACAAATGACAAGGGGTGGTACGTCTTTTGAAATGATTATTATGATTGAGCAGATATGCTAACTATTTCTGTAGGGCCGGATATGCCAAAAATTGTGGGCAGTATGCTTCTTCACAGTAAGGACAGTTTTCACATCAATTTAGATGAACATTTTGTCCATCATCACCTGGACATGACACAAAGGAACTCAGCAGTATACCAAACTGTCAGAGTAACTTTTAAAAAAGTAGTGGCTGTACTCTGTTGTAACTCTGTGTTCCTATAGCGCAGCATGTTTAAGCACCATTGCATGAGGATAACCTGACTAATGCGGCCAGTGGCAAAAACTCCCCAGCCATTAGTGTGTGATGCCAAACTCCATGCAAATGCAGAGCACAAAAAGTGAAGCTTTTTTATGGGCCACTTCTGGCCATGTGTATGGTGTATGATCCCTTTTTTGACCAGATTAAAGGTGTAAAAATGGGGTAGATAGGAAACTGGTGAAAAGGGGGACAAGCAGAAGGAAGAACAAAGGGGAATCAATAAAGGACTTTGCAGGAGGGAGAGAACCATAGATGTCCACTTCTTCAAAACAGTAATGTGCATATGTAGAGAAATTTTGTTGAATTTGGACTGTCACCACAGCACAGATGAGTGACAACAAGGCAATTACATTTTATAGCCAACTCGCCCAAATGAAGTGTGTCAATAAGACACACATGTGAATTGGAGAGCTATGTACAGGACAATTTTCTATGGGACAGGTGCCCATTTTTTTCTTTTGGATTTCAAAAAGAGAGGAATGTTGGGAAGGGAAATAAGAAAGTGAGGGTCAGGTAGGTAGGGTAGATAAGGAAGCAGGTGCAGACAAACAAGACATACACAAGGATGGTGATGGATACAAAAGGTCAGAGACACCATGAATGGGGATAGGTAGTGGATTTCGGAGACATATGCCCATCAAGCATGGAAACAGTGAGAATCTAGTCCTCACCCTCAGAACTGTCATCACTGTCCCCTTTCTTAGTTCACTGTGAGACTGCTTCATGTGGGAGTCTCTTTTCTATTTTAGTGAGCAGCCTCTACAGGTGGCTGATGTGAGCACTAAGGCCACTCCCTATTAGACCATGCACCATCTCTGGCAGCTCCTGGTGGGTTACATAACCACCACCTCCACCAATACTCCCAGAGGGTACCACTCCATCAGCAATAGAATAATGCAACCTGATGTGGACGGGCCAGGTAGTGCAGTGGCTGTGGAGGCAGTAATGGCAGGTTTCTCTCAGAGGTTTTGCATGTGGCAGTTGGTGGAGGTTTGGCAGATTGAGCCACAGTGGTTGGCCTACCTCCCTGTGTTGAAAAGCACTTGGATCATTGTCAGAAAGGTATGACATCAGAATGGCCTGATTCCAGATATCCCACACAAAAAAAGAGCTAAGACGTTGGGTGAGACAAAAAATAGAATATTAGAACCATGAAATGCTACTTTCATGCTTTACTACAATAACTATGCTTTTCTTATTATAGCAGTTTTCATAATCCTGAAAATGATTGTAAATTGTTACAAGTAATCCTTGGAATATGCAGAAATAGCCATATATGCACTTAAAGATACTACAGATTAACTTAACAACATGGCATTAAAGCCAATATTGCTTAATTTCAAATGTAAAATGATACTTGTTGAATATGAATCTATAAGTGACTTGTGGGAATTGAATCCACATAACCTGAATGCATTATTACATTTGCCTAATACAATTACCAAGAGCTACAGAAGAAAGCATGAATGCTTTCTGCTACAGTAAAGATATGCACCCTGAACTTAATACTAAACTATGGAATCAGAATATATTTATTGCTATGAGGGTCATTTGTGCTGCATACGTACCCCATGCCTTTCTGAGTCACTCCAACCTCTCAGCATGTGCCTCTCTGGTCACCAAGATTTCATATGCAGCTGTAAAACATAAAATGAAATAAAAGACATGACAGCATTATGCATACCAGTCTTGGCTTTCAACAGCATTCCATATCATTTAAAGTTGCTTGATCTGTATACTTATACAACTTTGGGTGCCAACAGTTCTAAACTCATCCAACCATTGGTGGAGTTGTGCCTACTTGCATTTCTTTAGGTCACTGTACTGGTGCCTACAATGATCCTCAGTGCATGGTGTGCCAGTCGCACTCGAGACAGCCTTGGCTACACTGCTCCCCAGTGCGTGGTGTGCCAGTTGCACTAGAGACAGCCTTGGCTACACTGCTCCACAGTGTGTGGTGTGCCAGTCATACTAGAGACAGCCTTAGCTACACTGCTCCACAGTGTGTGGTATGACAGTGACACTCGAGACAGCCTCAGCTACACTGCTCCCCAGTGCATGGTGTGCCAGTCATACTAGAGACAGCCTCGGCTACACTGCTCCACAGTGTGTGGTGTGCCAGCCGCACTAGAGACAGCCTTGGCTACAGTGGTCCCCAGTGCATGGTGTGCCAGTCGACTAGAGACAGCCTTGGGTACACTGCTCCACAGTGTGTGGTGTGCCAGTCATACTAGAGACAGCCTTGGCTACACTGGTCTACAGTGTGTGGCATGACAATCACACTGGAGACAGCCTTGGCTAGGCTGTTCCAAGCCTCAGCCTTGTACTGAGACCCAGTACAGTTCCTCTGCAGCAGCCTACAACTGTAGAGTTTCACAAAAAGTACAACAAAAATTTTTGACTCCATCACACCCCACTTCTGTGCCCTGAATTTGGCACCATCCTTCCCATCTCCTGCCATGTCTACAAAGGTCCTCCAACAACAGTTGCAATGTTTTCCAGCCAATTTGTGATATCATGTTTTACAACTAGTGTGCAAACATGCACAACCATGCCAACCATGTTTGGAAGATAGCAAGCTAAGAAAAACATTGTCAAAGAAAGAGGAAGGGAATTTATGTAACAGCAATGATGAGGATGTGACATTTGGCACTGATTTATGGCATGTTTGCTTCTATACATAGTTTCTATATCTAGTCCCACTTTGTCCACTGAAAACATTGAATTGCTGAATGACATGGCTTTTAAGCCACACCTTTGGAGGGATCAATGGGATGACTTGACGCATATTTTGTGGGGACCTAAACACCCTACACGCTGTTAAAGTTATTTGTACAATGTGGGATTCAAACCCAAGTAAAACGGAATGCATACATTTCTACACAGATGATTACTCCTCATTGCCACAGATGACATGTTTGTCAAACATTATCATTACAGATGTAAAGCTTAAATAGTGACTGGAGCTATACTTCAATTAATCTTGTATGTGTGTAACATTATAAGGTCCCAGCTTATGCTTTTTCAAGTGTGATGCAGGACTAATAATGACAATATACTACAAATGGATAGACGTGCATGACAAGTAATAGAATTTGGAGTTATGATATATACCTCACAATGCATTCTGTGTTGCAGTTATGGGAAGGATGTAGATGATTGTCAGTAAACTTTTGTGTCCATCAGAGATATGCAACTGCATTTATAACGTAATCATTGTTATGCTAAACCAGTTACACGCCCTAGCAAAGTATGCGTATGTGTTTGCGAGCAATAATGATACCTTTCTGTCAGTCAGCCTACTATACATAGGTATGGGTATGTAGTATTATCTTTCTAATCAAGATTTTGTGAAAAATTACAGTGGGACACACTTTCTAAACAGTGGAGTGTGCTGGATTTGAACACTGGCTCACTGCATTCTGATCTAGAAGTCACTACACTTACACCTGGTGCTACAGGGAAAGCTAGGCAGCATATGTATTTTCCACATGCAGTACTCTCTAGAGTGCTGATGGCCGCACTTCAACTCTGATCTTGTTTGTGCAAAGGAAGGTGAACTAAATTCAAGTTTTCACTTTTTTCCTTAAGCAGCGCACAAGTAGGCAACGCGTTCATGTAAAAGGAAAAGGCAATAGCAAACATAGATTACTTGTGTAAATACTCACTATGACCCTTCTTCAGTAAAAATCACTACTGTGGGACGCCTTCCCTGCTTTACCTGTGTTCTTTCATTTTTAGTTCAACGTATTTAAACCCGGTGCCACAGAGACAGAACGGTAAGAGGTGGAATTTCCCCAGTCATTACCATCTGTGTTGCTGAACATCATGCGATATCGCTAAGCGTGTTTCAGCTTTGTAAGGTGACGGAAATTAAATGTTCAGTTTTAAGCAGCTAACCATGTTTGTGTTATACTACGCACTGCACACATTGAAAAAGAAAAAAAAGGATAGAAAAGGGAAACAAAGACTAACACAGGTCATCACAAAAGGGTTCTCATCCAGGAAAAGAGAGGTCATTGTCCCCCTCTACTCGGCACTCATTAGACCCATTATAGAGTACAACATCCCTTTTGGAATGTACCTCACAAGACATCTGCAGCAGCTGGAAAGGCCACAGAAGTACCTCACAAAGAGGATTACTGGCCTCAAACAGATGCCCTACACTGACCGCCTCAAAAAACACCAGCTTTACTCTGTAGCATATCGCCTACTCCGAGGTGATCTCTGCCTAACATATAAAGCTATGTCAAACCCAGAGCTGTTGGACATGCTACACCTAAAGAAATCCCAATCCCTCCGAGCTACACACTCTAGGGACCTAAACCTTGTCACCACAATAAACAGGACATGCTGGAGGGATAGATTCCTGTCTCAGAGACTTTCTATACTCTGAAACAAGCTACCCATCTATGCCAAACAAAGTTCCTCATTAGCACTCTTCAAGAAAAATCTTGATGAGTGGATGGGAAATAGGAAATACACCCCGGGGATCACTTCTGTGGCTCTGCTCAACAGTGGCACAGGAAATTAACTTTCTTTGGTGGCATAAGCCAGAGAACCTTGTTGGCTAGGCTTGCTTAGGCCCTTGGGCTGATAGCCTAGTACCTACCTATGAACGTATACGAATTATACAGCTTTGGATTTGAACTATCATGCTACTGCACTTACACAGCCCAGTTGTAGTGGGTTATCTCTCTGCCACAGACAAACTTTGCAATAGCAATCAAATAATGTACATGCACGCAATTAACCCTTCATACCCATTATTAAAGAATTCATACAGCTGGACATTCTCAGTCGATTGTAAATATGTACATAACTTATTTAGTGGAATGGGTGATCACACATTATTTATGAATATGTTTGCAAAACTGCAGCTCTGCCTTCTTTCTGTATTTTTCTAATCCTTCCCTTATCTCTGTTTTACTATTGTACATGTGGCTGAAGTGGCTTATGGGTAAATTGCATAGGCTATGGTGTGCAGGGTCCTGGGTTCAAGACTTGGAAGGGCTGTTTATTTTAGAGCCCAGTACCTACCTATGAACCTATATTGGATGGGAAATAGGAAATTCACCCCGGGGATCACCTCTGTGGCTCTGCTCAACAGGGTCACAGGAAAATAATTTTCTTGGGTGGTGAAAGCCAGGGTACTTTTTTGGCTAGGCTTGTAAAGGCCCTAGGTCTGATAGCCTAGTACCTACCTATGAATCTATGAACATGCAGTGCATATTCTCTCATTTTTCTTTCAAGGTGTGACACAAATATATGGCAGTCAACAGTTTTCAGCAAAGGCAGGAAACTGTGCTATTATGCCAAGGAGATATACATGTGGGGTGTTTGGTTCTGCTTAAAAGTTCACTGCAGTTAGTTCTGCACTTTGTACGTGTATCCTCACTGCACCCCCACTTCAGTGAAGGGTGTCTGTACAGTTCTGTGTGTGTATCCTCACTGACACCAACTTCAGTGAAGGGTGTCTGTACAGTTCTGTGTGTGTATCCTCACTGACACCCACTTCAGTGAAGGGTGTCTGTACAGTTCTGTGTGTGTATCCTCACTGCACACCCACTTCAGTGAAGGGTGACTGTACAGTTCTGTGTGTGTATCCTCACTGCACACCCACTTCAGTGAAGGGTGTCTGTACAGTTCTGTGTGTGTATCCTCACTGACACCCACTTCAGTGAAGGGTGTCTGTACAGTTCTGTGTGTGTATCCTCACTGACACCCACTTCAGTGAAGGGTGTCTGTACAGTTCTGTGTGTGTATCCTCACTGACACCCACTTCAGTGAAGGGTGACTGTACAGTTCTGTGTGCGTATCCTCACTGCACACCCACTTCAGTGAAGGGTGACTGTACAGTTCTGTGTGTGTATCCTCACTGCACACCCACTTCAGTGAAGGGTGTCTGTACAGTTCTGTGTGTGTATCCTCACTGACACCCACTTCAGTGAAGGGTGTCTGTACAGTTCTGTGTGTGTATCCTCACTGACACCCACTTCAGTGAAGGGTGTCTGTACAGTTCTGTATGTGTATCCTCACTGCACACCCACTTCAGTGAAGGGTGTCTGTACAGTTCTGTGTGTGTATCCTCACTGCACACCTACTTCAGTGAAGGGTGACTGTACAGTTCTGTGTGTGTATCCTCACTGCACACCCACTTCAGTGAAGGGTGTCTGTACAGTTCTGTGTGTGTATCCTCACTGCACACCCACTTCAGTGAAGGGTGTCTGTACAGTTCTGTGTGTGTATCCTCACTGCACACCCACTTCAGTGAAGGGTGACTGTACAGTTCTGTGTGTGTATCCTCACTGCACACCCACTTCAGTGAAGGGTGTCTGTACAGTTCTGTGTGTGTATCCTCACTGCACACCCACTTCAGTGAAAGGTGTCTGTACAGTTCTGTGTGTGTATCCTCGCTGACACCCACTTCAGTGAAGGGTGTCTGTACAGTTCTGTGTGTGTATCCTCACTGACACCCACTTCAGTGAAGGGTGTCTGTACAGTTCTGTGTGTGTATCCTCACTGCACCCCCACTTCAGTGAAGGGTGACTGTACAGTTCTGTGTGTGTATCCTCACTGCACACCCACTTCAGTGAAGGGTGTCTGTACAGTTCTGTGTGTGTATCCTCACTGACACCCACTTCAGTGAAGGGTGTCTGTACAGTTCTGTGTGTGTATCCTCACTGCACACCCACTTCAGTGAAGGGTGACTGTACAGTTCTGTGTGTGTATCCTCACTGCACAGCCACTTCAGTGAAGGGTGACTGTACAGTTCTGTGTGTGTATCCTCACTGCACACCCACTTCAGTGAAGGGTGTCTGTACAGTTCTGTGTTTTGCTTCAGTCAGAGTAATCATTCACAGTTGCAAGCTATTAATATCTAACCATGGTGTAGAGGCTACACTATGTTTACATCTGCAATACAAAGAAAAAAGTCTGGTATGCAGCAATTCTAATGAGTCACACCTCATTTGCATCTTCTGAGTGCTTAGAGGATTGATTCTACCCTATAAAAAGGTAACCGTGTAGCTGGGGAACTTGAAGGAGAGGCAACTGTTTTCAATCATGTTTATTGCTCCCCTTGGGGAGTGTTGTGATAAGTACAGTTTTTGGAATGGCTTTTCTGTAGTGGTTATTTTAGTTGTATGGGCCACACTATTTGGTAAACTGCTTAAGCATATGTTACAAATGTAAGTCATGTCAGATATTGATAGCACTGCTGGACAACTTATACACATTCTACTTAGCTACATTTACAAATACCAGTTAGGACGTTGTCTTCCATTCATTCACTCATGTTCTTACACATTTATTTTTCTAATACAGTTTCAACACTTACCTTCACAGTCCTGCATTTACAACTATTGTCATTCAGGGCTGAGTCTGCCTGATGCTAGCAGTACACAGACATTACATTGGAAATTAAAGGCTGTGAGCATTGCCTGGCATCAATTTTACTGTATGCATGTGATAAGGATGAAAGGTGTACCCCTTAGGTGGATAGAATGTGTGCTAATCATTGCCTCTTGGTCAAGGCAAGGGCATAGTGTGCACATCTATGCCTTCCTAGATCCATAGCAGCTGTGTGTTCCCCCTCTGACTTCTCACCTATGTGTGGATGTGATGATCATGCCAGTGGTGGTGGAACATTTGCTGCTGGTTAATGGTGTTCTTTCTGCAGCTGTTTTTGCAGGATGGTATTGTGTAGGATAGCACAGACTGTGATAATTTTGGCACGAGTACCGGGTTTAATGCGGAGTCTGCCCCTCCGGTGTAATTAGGCACCAAAACTGTGACTTCAACAGCCCAAAAACATGCTGTATGATATTTCTTGTTTGAGCATGTGCCTCATTATAGAGTTACTCCATGTGTGTGTGCATTTCTGATGGGTGTCATCAGCCATGGTTCAAATGTATACCCTGCCTCCCCCAATGATGGCATTGTGGCACTTCACCCCTTGAAAACCTCTAGTAGATCTGTGAGGTATGCCAGATATGGGACTTGTGGTAACTGTCGGGGTTTCCAGCATACACATTCAGGATGATTCCCCCTAGCTTTACACATGACCTAGTAGTTAATGGAGTGGAACCTGTTTCTGTTGATGTAGACCCTTCCATGTTCACTGGGTAGTGCTTTGTTCTCAATATGCATGCAGTTATGACACCTGAGACTTCAGGAAAGTGTGCAATAATTTACCTGCATAGTTCTAGCTCTATCCTCAGGGATAGAGGTGCAATGTATGCAGTCACAGGTATGCTGCAGCATTCAGGAATTGGTATAGGATCCTGACGTCTGTGACACCCCCATCATATCCCCTGTAGGTCATTGAAAGATTCACGTAGCTACTATTCAAAGTGTTACACATACCTTGGCCTCGATAGGTAGTGGTTCCCTTCGGTTTGCCCTTGCACTCAGGTGAGGACAACAGACATTGCAGAGTTCCTGGAGTGTGTCTGTATCCACCCTGCACAGCTCTTCTATTTCCAGCTCATGCAGACCATGAAAAGTTAAATGGGGTCTAAATAGCCTTCTGCTCTTTGCCCGAGGTCAGTCATCAGTAGCAGCAGCATAGACTTGAGCCTGTTGCAAACTCACATGGAGAAGAGCAGTAGCAGCTGCTTACATTATTTTCTGCCAGTGCAGCTTCTCTGGTTGTACGCCAGTAGGTTTTGGAGTGCAAGGCAGACGCCTTCACTAAGTGTGCATGATTGCTTTATAGCTTGTTGAATATCTCTGCCAGTATGAATTGCTTGAGTAGCATACAATTCAGCTCCTTATGCAATAATTTAGCATGCCACAATGATTACGTGTTTGTGCAGCTCTACGCATCATGAAGAAATGCTTACTGAATACAAATCGGAGCGCTATCTGCAATGTCCACATTGATTCAGCAAGCTATATAGGGTTTATTGAACCCTGCCCACTAAGTTAACTTGTGTATTGGGATGCTGACTATTTTGTGGCAGAAAACTAAAGACATTTTCTATGCCACAGGTATTGAAAACTCCAGAAAAGCTAGAACTTCCACTGAGTGACCTCCCAAATCTCTTGTAGCAGAGGCACATGGGATATATGCCAATGATCCTTATGAACATCAGGTGTTTCAGCTAATTGGCAATTCTGAATGCCCATGACTTGTTTCATCATTTTAATGGACAATTTCAGGCCAGTAAAGCCAAACCCCACTAGCTGTGGATATGCATATTTCAGCCTTGTTATGACCTCATCAGCACAACACAACACTCTGCTCATCTGATCCTTCACCTTATATTTTTTCTTTTGCATTTTTGGCACATTCAGTTGCTGCCTTATTTTTATCTACTTCTGGTTTGATTTCCATTCCTGCTTGACACTGATATGCTTCTGCTAAACTAAGCAGAGAAGTCATCTAAGACTTATTCTCCTTATGTTTTAAAACATTCACTACATTTGGGTCTTATGAGGTCAGCAGATACGTATGCAGTCCTACAACTGACTGCAGATCTATACATGTAATCTATTTTGAGGAGGCCCATACCACCTTCAGATTGGGGAATATAAAGTCTTGGTATACACTGATTTTTATAAACCATTTAATGAGCATGAAGCATCCTTCTTGTTTTCCTGTCTAATCTATCCAACGCCTTTTGGGGTCAGTCATTCACTCCAAAACAGTAAGTAAGGACAGGAAGAGCAAATTGGTTTATAGCTTGGACTTTGTTCCCAGATGTCAGCACTATTTTCTGTATTAATTTTAATCTTCTAAAATATTCCTTACTTAGTTTTATTCCTGTTTTGTTGTTGATCCTTCATCATTTTCCAAATATTTATACACCCCCCTTGCTCAAGTTCTTTTATATCACATTCTTGTCCCAAATTAATATTTTCTTGGTGCTGAAACTTTCCTGCTTTAAAAGTTGCTTTTGAACATTTATCAAGACCAAATGACATTTATCTGAAAAAGTTTTGACCACTTGAAGTTATGCTTTCAGTTCCTCATTTGATGAACTATATGGTTTGAAATCATCCACAAAAGAAGATGAGAAGTCTTTACACTTTGTTGTTTTCCGGGAGTCACATTGTAGCCATGACCTAATCTGTTAAGTAGACAGCTGAATGGATTAAATTCAAGTCAAAAGAGCAGCTGTGACAAAGACTCACCCTGGAATATCCCCTTTTGAATTTTTATCCCTGGAATAATAATTTGTCCTTCATCATGGCTTAAATGCAAAGTGGTCTGCCACTGTTTCATGGTCACTGTAATGTAGTTGATCACTGTAGGGTATATCTTATACATTTTTAAACACTCTTTTATCCATAAATGTGGGATACTGGCAAATGCTTTTTGTAGTCTATCCATGACATACTTTGATTTTTCCCATTTTTTATAGTTCTCCATTATTACTATATTTAACAACAAATGATCCCATGTTCCTTATAACTTCCTTTTGTTACCCTTTTGTTCTATTGCCATGCTTGAGTTTTCTTCTAAATGACTATAAATTCTGTCGGCATCAATTCCAGTGTATAGTTTATACATCGTCAGAAGGCAAGTTATTGGTCTATAGTTTTTAGGATAGCTTGCAGGTTCACTCTTAAGTAGGAGTATTGTTTTTCCTGTTGTTAACCAGATAAGGGTCTGTCCAGGGTGCATATATAAATAGTTCTTACTCATAGTTAAATCTCCATGTAAAGATGTTAATACTTTTAGCCAGAAGTTAGGTACTGCGTCTCTGCATGGAATTTTCCATTTAGGAGTTTTCTTAACAAAAAAAGTATGCTTGTATCTCATTTAACAGTAGGGCTTAGGAACAGAGTACAGGGCATATAAAAAGAAACAAAAAAGTGTGCTTGTAACTCATACCTGCACATGCTGCCTCTAGGCATCTGCTTTACTGGTTTAGCCCAGTTCAGCCCTTCACCTCCCCACCTCTCAAATAATCAGAGGTTACATAATCACCTACCTGACCAGCCATTTTCAAATGAACCAGTGCATTAGGTCCCAGTCGGTTGAGGTATGTTCACATACTTTGTATTTAATTCTTGTTTCTTTATCTGAGCTCAATATATTAACTATTTACTGCATTTACTCGCAAACTGAAACTTTGATGAATTAAGGCATGTTTATTGGTAGTGCCTGCTACAAATTGCTTGCAAACTGCTCTTGATATTGTATCCATTTATTGTCATTTGCATTGACTTAGTGGTCTGTCCCAGGTAGTGTAGCATTGATCTTCTTCTTCTTTCGGCTTTTTCCCGGTTGGGGTTGCCACAGCAGATCACCTGTCCACTCATGATTGGCAGTGGAGTTTTACAGTGTCAAGTTGCCAGCCCAGCGCCCAACCTTCCACAGGAGGCACACGCATGCACACACTCACACCTAGGGCCAATTTAGAGTGTCCAATCCACCTACAGCATGTCTTTGGGATGTGGGAGGAAACCAGAGCACCCGGAGGAAACCCACGCAACCACAAGGAGGACATGCAGACTCTGCATAGAAGGCACCCCAGCCGAGGATCGAACCGGAGAACCTCTTGCTGTGAGGTGACAATGTTAACTGCTGCACCACCGAGTGTAGCATTGATAAGTTAGAAAAGTATTTCTCCCTGGGCCTCCGCTGAAAACAGGATCTGTGGAACCTAGTCGGACTTTCCCAGTCAACAAATGTTAAATAAAAATAAAAAAAATAAATAAAGTATTTCCATTATGAGAATATTATACTCCTAGGCGATTTTAATTCCCCAGGAATTTTATGAAATGATCATCTAGCAAAATCTGTATTTGAAAGTAATTTCATTAACATAAATACATTTGCCAATATGGCAAAATTGTTTACAGAATGGAATTAGTTCAAAAATATAGAATTGTTAACTACAGTACCTGAAAGTGTAAGTGATTTAAAAAACAGGCCTCCACTTAGAAGCTCCAACTACAACTCTTTGACATTTGGTCATAATCTTTTATTATACATAAAGAAACAAACAAAAAAATTAAAACAGTTTAATATAGGTGATCTCAGTTATTGCTCACTATTAGAAATAACTGGGTAACTACAGCAGAGCTAGTAAGCGAGACGGCTAGAAAGGTGCTTGTTATGACATCTGCACAGAGGAAGGATGAAAAGGAGACCTGGTGGTGGAATGAGGAAGTACAGGAAAGTATACAGAGAAAGAGGTTGGCAAAGAAGACGTGGGATTGTCAGAAAGATGAAGAAAGGCAGGAGTATAAGGAGATGAGGTACATGGCAAAGAGAGAGGTGGTGAAGGCTAAGGATAAGGCATATGAGGAGTTGTATAAAAGGTTGGACAGTAAGGAGGGAGAAAAGGACCTGTACTGATTGGCTAGACAGAGGGACCAAGCTAGGAAAGATGTGCAGCAGGTAAAGGTGATAAAGGATAATGAGGGAAACATACTCACAAGCAAGGATAGTGTGTTGAGGAGATGGAAAGAGTACTTTGAGGGGTTGATGAATGAAGAGAATGAGAGGGAGAGAAGGTTGGATGATGTGGGGATAGTGAATCATGAAGTGCAATGGATTAGCAAGGAGGAAGTAAGGGCAGCTATGAAGAGGATGAAGAATGGAAAGGCTGTTGGTCCAGATGACATACCTGTAGAAGCATGGAGTTGTTTAGGTGAAATGGCAGTGGAGTTTTTAACCAGATTGCTTAATGAAATCTTGGAAAGTGAGAGGATGCCTGAGGAATGGAGAAAAAGTGTTTTGGTACTAACTTTTAAGAATAAGGGTGATGTGCAGAGCTGTAGTAACTACAGAGGGATTAAACTGATCAGTCACAGCATGAAGTTATGGGAAGAGAAGTGGAAGCTAGGTTAAGAAGGGACGTGATGATTAGTGATCAGCAGTTTGGTTTCATGCCAGGAAAGAGCACTACAGATGCGATGTTTGCTCTGAGAGTGTTGATGGAGAAGTACAGAGAAGGTCAGAAGGAGTTGCATTGTGTTTTTGTAGACTTAGAGAGCATATGACAGGGTGTCTTGAGAGGAGTTGTGGTATTGTATGAGGAAGTCGGGAGTGTCAAAGAAGTATATAAGAGTGGTACAGGATATGTACGAGGGTAGTGTGATAGCTGTGAGGTCTGCAGTGGGAGTGACAGATGCGTTTAAGGTGGAGGTGGGATTACATCAAGGATCAGCTCTGAGCCCTTTCTTATTTGCAATGGTGATGAACAGGTTGACAGACGAGATCAGACAGGAGTCCCCGTGGACTATGATGTTTGCAGATGACATTGTAATCTATAGTGAGAGTAGGGAACAGGTGGAGGAGACCTTGGAGAGATGGAGATATGCTCTAGAGACAAGAGGAATGAAGGTCAGCAGGACTAAGACAGAATATATGTGTGTGAATGAGAGGGCGGATAGAGGAATGGTGAGGATGCATGGAGTAGGGGTGGCGAAGGTGGATGAGTTTAAATATTTGGGATCAATAGTTCAGAGTAATGGTGAGTGTGGAAGAGAGGTGAAGAAGAGAATACAGGCAGGATGGAGTGGGTGGAGAAGAGTGTCAGGAGTGATTTGTGACAGATGAGTACCAGTAAGAGTGAAAGGGAAGGTCTATAAGAGGGTAGTGAGACCAGCTATGTTATATGGGTTGGAGACAGTGGCATTGACAAAAAGGTAGGAGTCAGAGCTGGAAGTGGCAGAGTTAAAGATGTTAAGATTTGCACTGGGTGTGACGAGGGTGGACAGAATTAGGAATAAGTATATTAGAGCCCAGGTTGGAAGGTTTGGAGACAAAGCCAGAGAGGCACGATTACGTTGGTTTGGACGTGCTGAGGAGGGATGCTGAGTATATTGGGAAAAAGATGCTAAGGATGAAGCTACCAGCTAACAGGAAAAGAGGAAGGCCTAAGATAAGGTTTATGGATGTGGTGAGAGAGGACATGCAGGTGGTTTGTGTGACAGAACAAGATGCAGAGGACAGGAAGAAATGGAAACAGGTGATCCGCTGTGGCAACCCCTAACGGGAACAGCCAAAAGAAGATGATGATGAGAAATGTAACTGATATGAACTGGTCATCTTATCTTGCCTTAGACTTCTTAGACTGTGGCTATAGGAATTTAAAAAAAGATTTTGTCCATTAGAACATTAGCAACCGAACATGTAACTAGGGAAGGATTCCACTATCCTATGTGGTGGCACAGAGAATTGACAAAATTACTCAAGAAGAAGAAGAAGAAGAAAAGAAAGTATAATCTTTATAAGAAATATCCTACCAGTATGAATAAACAGAATATTTATAACCTATATAAGACAATTAAGAATAAAATAAGACAAGCTAAAATTAATTTTGGATAAAACACTTAAGAATAAAATAAGACAAGCTAAAATTAATTTTGGTACTCATTTAATAAATTATCTTACATGTGAAAAAGTTATATAAATAAGTTAATTCATTTAATAAGGCTACTCTCTCTCTTTGTATAAAAACTGGAGATATATTATCATTAGATCCTCAAATCAGAGCTATTATATTTAACATATTTTTTGTTAATATTTGTACTAACACTGCTAATAAGTCCCGTTTCAGAGTATGGTCAATTATACTGTCAACATGGTCAAAGACTCATTAAATAAAATAAATAAAACAACATCAGTGGGCCCAGTTATGATCCCAGGGTCACTATTAGTTAATATTAAAATCATTATTACCCCAATATTGCACTGCGTATTTAACAGGCTTCCAGAAAATAGTACTGTTTCTAGATCATGGAAACGTTTACTTGCTTTTCCAATGTACAGAAAAAATGAGAGCAAGAAAAATTTAAAAAAGTATTTGCCTATAAGCTAGACATCTGTAAACGGAAAACGTTTTCAAGATATGCGATTGATTTAAGGAACAAAATCAACACTTATGGTGTGATTACTGATATTACACAACACCATTTACTTTAAGTAACTTATGCTTTTAGAAATGATGGCAGTCTTAGATTTGGACTTGCTCCTGGTATAACAGACGTAGCCGAAGCCTTTGACTGTTTACCATTCACATCCATTTAAAATAGTCTAATCATACTGAAAATGTTTGTTAGATGGATAATGGAATCGCTACAGAACAGGAAGCAGTGCATTAAATATTGGAATACATTATCAGAGATTAGTATTAGGATGCATACTATTTAATGTTGTCTTTTCTACCATACCAAGGAATAGAAATCAGAGGCTCCATAAGTACGCAGATGACTGTAAATTGGGATTGTTTATACAAAGCAATAAAGATTTTGAAGAATTAAATGCCTACATGTAATCGTCGGGTAACTGGGTTTCTGTTACAGGGTTAAAATTTAGTTTAGACAAATGTAATATCATGTATTTTAGTCAATAAATACAAAGAAATCCAGTTTGCTTAGCTGAAGTAGAACTTACAGAAGTTCACCAGTATAAAGATGTTACTTCTGATTTTTCATTTAGAATCCATGTAAATCAGATCAGTACAAAGGCTATACAATTGATGGGTTATTTACTGAATAATTTAGCCACTGCAGATATGAATTGTTTGATTACTGTTTACAAGACGCACTTAAGAACTATTACAGAACATAGCAGAACAAAAGTCTAGAGTGATAAGCATAAATTCACTAAAAGAATATCTTTGGTAAACGATATTGTATACAGAAACAGGTATAAACACCTAAATCTTTATTCTTTAAGTTATAGCTATATAAGAGGAAATGTATTTCAACATGTGAAACTTTTCTCAACAGTATAATTCCAATCTTATTTAATATAGAGAGGTACAAACATGATAAAGCACTAAAGCACAGTAATATGAAAATGAAGATTTATTTTATAACACCACGGTAAGATATTTAGATATAGCAAACTGCATGGTAGTTATATGGAACAATATACTTACTGAAATTTATCAGTTAACTACTTCAGATAGTTATAAGAAAAATATTGATGTTTGGGCAGGAGATACTAAATTTTAACTTTATATTACGGAATCAGTGTTACTTGTTGACCAAATCAAACTGACCACCTTTAAAGTTATCACCTTATGTTATACTTTAACAGATAATAAAACTTGTTTCATTTTAAAGTTAAATATCACTTGATCCTTAATAGCTTGATAAGGACATTTACAAGTTTTCTTGCTTTGTCTAATGCAGAATCTGACACAGCAGTTAGTTTAATGCTCCCAGCTGTATTCATGAGATTATTTCTGATGTGTGATTATAGAAGTGACCTACACAATATCATATGATTGTTTCAATTGCTGTTGAACCCATGTTTGGAAAGGTTAAAGGTCAGACATTTTTTGAAATTAGTTTTATTAAGCTTACAGATATCACAAATGACACTGATGATGTATTCAGGTTACATGCCTCTGCTATCTTTGGCTTGCCATATCACCAAACTATTTCTCTTCATTCAGAATAGTGTGCGTCACAGCTACTAGTCTTCACTAATATTTGAATAGTATTACTAGCATCTCCCAGCCATATACATAGTTTTTCTGGCACTGCTCACTTCCCCACCTCTATATTCCTAATGCAACCTTATGATAACCATATAGGATCTATCAGACATGACCAAATGGTCAGAATGTTGAATGTCGTGCGCCTTCCACATCCCCCTACTTTTATATTCTCATTCTGAGATCGCACTACAGTGGAGAAAAGGGAATATTCCCTTATCCCCACTGTGCCGCAATCTCACCAACAGCCCTTTTGCAATGTCTTTTACCTTTTTTATTTCTGTCTCGCGAAAGTGCATTTTCGATAAAAAAGCACTTTGGCGAAACTGTGCACGAGTGTTTTTGTTTCGGTAAATTGTGAATTCGGAAACAGTCCTGGACCCATATATATATATATATATATATATATTCTGCCCTACTTAGTTCCTTCCCTCTCCATCATTTCTTTGAACTTCTAAGCTCTAATCATATGATCTATTTGAAAAACCCCCACTAATACACCTCTTCAGATGTTCAGTGTTTAGCTTCTACAAAAGAATAAGTAACTTTTATGCTGTAATTGTAGCCTTTTTTATATTAATATGAATAAAACAGAAAATAAATGTGGAATTGTTAATGTATATTACTTAATATCTGTTCATGTATATTAATGAATGTCAGTTTAAAAGTGTTTGCAATATCTTAGAGCTTTTCTTTCTAGGTATCCACTGAAAGGGTGTTTTTGTATAAACTTAGACATATCTGGGGAGCAAAAGCAAAATAAAAGAAAAATATATCTAAGTTTACTGATTTTTAATGAAATTAGATCTGTTTAAATGTGCATTCATTGTTATTGCATCTTGTACATCAAGAAGTGAAAATGAGTGTGTGTGTGTGTGTGTGTGTGTGTGTGTGTGTGTGTGTGTGTGTGTCTCCCTGTATATGTATATGTATATATATATATATATATATATATATATATATATATATATATATATATATACACGTCATCATCTTTTGGCTGTTCCTGTTAGGGGTCACCACAGAGGATCATCTGTTTCCATTTCTTCCTGTCCTCTGCATCTTGTTCTGTCACACCAACCACCTGCATGTCCTCTCTCACCACATCCATAAACCTTATCTTAGGCCTTCCTCTTTTCCGGTTACCTGGTAGCTTCATCCTTAGCATCCTTTTCCCAATATACTCAGCATCCCTCCTCAGCACATGTTCAAACCAACGTAATCTTGCCTCTCTGGCTTTTTCTCCAAACCTTCCAACCTGGGCTGACCCTCTAATATACTTATTCTTAATCCTGTCCACCCTCATCACACCCAGTGCAAATCTTTAACTGCCACATCCAGCTCTAAGTCCTGCCTATTTGTCAGTGCCACTGTCTCCAGCCCATATAACATAGCTGGTCTCACTACCCTCTTGTAGACCTTCCCTTTCACTCTTACTGGTACTCGTCTGTCACAAATCACTACTGACACTCTTCTCCACCCACTCCATCCTGCCTGTACTCTCTTATTCACCTCTCTTCCACACTCACCATTACTCTGAACTATTGATCCCAAGTATTTAAACTCATCCACCTTCACCACCTCTACTCCCTGCATCCTCACCATGCTTCCACAGGTATGTCATCTAGACCAACAGCCTTTCCATTCTTCATCCTCTTCATAGCTATCCTTACTTCCTCCTTGCTAATCCATTGTACTTCCTGATTCACTATCCCCACATCATCCAACCTTCTCTCCCTTTCATTCTCTTCATTCATCAGCCTCTCAAAGTACTCTTTCCATCTGCTCAACACACTCTCCTCGCTTGTGAGTATGTTTCCCTCATTATCCTTTATCACCTTTACCTGCTGCACATCTTTCTTAGCTCGGTCCCTCTGTCTTGCCAAGTCCTTTTCTCCCTCCTTAGTGTCCAGCCTTTCATTTACTCTTCATACGCCTTATCCTTATCCTTAGCCACCTCTCACATTGCCATGCACCTCATCTCCTTATACTCATGTCTACTTTCTTCATCTCTCTGATAATCCCATTTCTTCTTCGCCAGCCTCTTTCATTGTATACTTTCTTGTACCTCCTCATTCTGCCACCATGTCTCCTTGTAATCCTTCCTATACATGATTATAACAGATGTTTGAAATACCAAAACTTCAAAGGCCTGTCATATAGTGTAAAACACTGAATCACAAAGATTTGAATGCATTCTACTGTCCCCCATACCCCCTGCTAATTATATATACCAGCTCCAACATTGCACTACATTGGGGAAAGGGGAAATTCCCTGATCACCACTGCACCACCTTCCCGTATTGAAAAAAAAAAAAAAAGTCCATGTGAACAGCTGATTTTTCATCAGCTATAACAGCTTTCCCCCTTAGGAATATTGCACTTTTGATTGGTTGTAGGTAACCCATACATATATTCATATATGCATTTATATATATTTATATACACACACATACATATATATATTTTCTGACCTCTGATATAATAATTTGCATGACAGAGTTATAATGCTCAGGGTTTGGAAGACATAGGCATGACTACTAAATCTGAACTAAGAATGCATGCATCTGATAACAGTAGCCATATTTAGGAAAGAAAGGAAATAACAATGTGTTAGTATTCAAAAGTTTTAATAAAGGGCAAGCTATTCTAGAATATTCCTTTCTAAAACACAACAAACTGAATTCGGATGTATCAGAAAGATGATAGTAAGCTAGTATTTGTAAATGTAGTTATCATTAAAAAGCCAGTTTTACAGATTACTTCCAGATTTTACCATAACCATAAATGCTAAGGGTTAGAATGCAATAACTGCACACACAATTAGGATTTGCATATTAAATGGTGTGATAAATTAGACTTCTTTACAGGGAGCCTATCCCATCTGATGAATACCTTGCATTACACTGATTACATGTTAATAACAAGGTTCTGACAGCAACATTAGTTTAAAATATCTGACATTTGACAAGTGCACCTTAACAGCTATAAAAACAAGGCTTAAAATTTCACATCTAACTTTTGAAATATATAAAATGATATTTGATGTTTTCTCTTTGAGATGCAAAATCGCTCTCAATACATTAAAGACTTTAACAGACTTGTGAAGTATTTTATGTACCGAGGCTGATTTTTAAAATGAAAGTGTTTGCTTACTTCATTTAATTTATGTGAGTGGAATAACAGTTTCATCCATTAACACTGGTATACTATTTGGATTTCCAAGTACCAGTCTTTGCTGATGTAGCTATACTATGCAGTAATCATATTCATTCACACATGGTCAAGAACTATCCCTACAAATACAGAGTGTGAAATGTAAATGTCTACTTGCAAGTGACTAAATAGATATGACACCTGATAATTCCATCTGCCTTTAAACAGACAGAGCAAGACAAGAACTTTTAAACTTGTGTTCATGGAAATGTCCTATAAAGGCTATCTGTGCTCATTCGTATATAGTTTAATTTGTTATCTCTATATATTTCATTTCCTGTTGCTCAGAGTTTGGTTCATCTTGTCTTCTGTAGCAGCTAGTTAGAAATATAATGATGGGAACATCCTTATGAAATAATAGTACTGATTTAATTTCATCTAAAAGTGTTAATCTCATGAGTATTTATTTCACTGAATATAGGAAACACACATGACAGATGCTCAGTTACAATATTTACAAAATCTGGCTCACTGATGCCTGCTACAGGTGATGCTACTAGTAACTGAAGGGTAGCTATTACATTTAAGAAATCTGAATTCATTATGGTTAACAGAGTAACAAAAAAACCCCATGGAAGATTTTGTTCAGAATGTTTCTACGAGGCACTTGCCAAACTTGTGTTTATTTCTTCAGTCTGTGTCTTGTGTAATTTGAAATTATTATTTTTCGTCATACTATGTATATCCTCAGAGAGGCCAGAAATCATTGATTTGTCCTAGTAGGGGTTTTGAACTCTACCTTGAGTCATCCTTTAGATATAAAGGGTTTAGGAATGATACTCAGATATAAAAATCTACCCGTACTGAAAATATAAAACCTGCCCTTCATCTGACTGATATAGAATATATTTTCTAGATGGCAATGACTTTTGCATTGTCTCATAATTCATGGGGAAGATTATATTTCTTACTTAATTTTCTATGTTCTGGGTTTCAGTTCTCATGACTTTAATATTAATCCTAGAAAATGTTCAGACCATTCTTTAATGTTAATATTAGTCATCATAATAATAATATGACATATCTTGGTGGTCACAAATAATATAATTTCTACGGTTAAATATTTTATCACTTATCAATCTGACTTTCAGATTCCTGATAATGATAGGTAAGGCTCTTTAAAACAATTATTAGAAGGCATTGAATCAGTGAAGACTCTAACAACAGGGAAAAAAACATGCAAAGAAAATATTTGGATTAAAGGATTGAGTCTTACAGCTGAACAGTGGGCTTTAATAATATAGCTTTGATGCAAGAAAGCTCTCTGATATATCTGAGCTACAAAAATGAATAAGGATTAACCATGTAGCCAGCTTTGTCACATCTTGTAGCAAAATATTGACTAGATATCAGTGAGCCACTATGTAAATAATATTAACTGAATGCACAGCTGATAGTGGTGTCATCTCACAGCAAGAGGTTCTCCAGTTTGATTCTTGGCTGGGGTGACTTCTGTGTGGACCCTGTGTATCCTCCCTGTGTTTGCATGAGTTTTCTTTGGGTGCTCTGGTTTCTTCCCACATTTCAAAGACATGCAGTAGGTGGACTGGACACTCTAAATTAGCCATAGATGTGAGTGTGCATGCAAGTGTGTACTGTGAAAGAAAACCCACAGCAATGCTAGCCACTAGGTGGTGTGATCCTTAGCTCTAGATGATTGTCACTGTTGAAGTGACACACCTACTCCATTTGTAAATATGAGAAAAGGGGTTGTGGATGGATGGATGGGTTAACTGAACTGCAAAGAATAACTCTTATTTTACTTAGTTACATGATATTTGAAATATCTTCCTTCACATATACCAAGAAATCTACTTATCTTCAAAACTCATATATCCTCTCAAAACAGTAATATTTTTTGATTTTTTTCCACTTAATCTAATTTAAGTTTGGGTAGTCCTTATACTATAGCAAAGGTTTCAGAACTGAACATTTGCTCCCCAATCCCTAACCACTGGGTCGCCTCTTATGGTTGTTTTGTCCATGTAGTAATTAGCTTGGGTGGATGACTTCCCAAAGGGCATTACAATGCATTTCTTTGCATTGAGTTTTAATCCATGGCTTTGACAGCAGTTATTTGTTTGTGCTAGACTCTCTTGTAGGATGTTTTGGTTGTGGAGGGAATCTATACTAGCTCCCAATTTACAGTCATCTGCGAATTTGTTGAGCCAGAAGCCTTGAACATTAGCCTTGATTTCTGAGAAGTACATATCAAACAGAAGCAGGCCCAACACACAGCCCTGGGGCATTCTGCTGTTGAGCAGTCAACTGGTGGAGGTGGTCTCACCAATCCTGACTTCTTGGTTCCTATGTATTAGCCAGTCAGCAATCAACTGAGTTATGTAGGGATTTATGTCAAGTTTGGAGAGTTTGTCAGTAATACCTGAGTAGGGTATTGTATCAGATGCCTTGGCCAGGTTAAGGTAGGTGGTACACAAAATTTCCCTCCTTATCAATGGCCTTAGTAAACCTCTCAAAGACATCTATGAGACTGCTTAAGCAAGCCTTCCCTTAAAGCCAAACTGGGATGGGTCCATTGCCTTTCGGTTGCCAGTGTTCTTGTTCATTTCCATGAAATCGTTTTCTATGACTTTGCAAATTAGACTTGTCAGATTGTTGGGCTTGTAGTTCCTGAGGTCAGTCGATGGTCCAGGGATGACTGTTGTTGCTCTCCATTCATTTGGCACGTAACCTGTTTGGAGACTGTAGATGAAGAGTGATTCAAGTAGTCCCACTAGGTCATGTTTTACGTTATATAGGAGTGAACCAAGGATATTGCCAGGGCCCACTGAACCAGTGTTTTTGGCCTTAGCGAGCACCACTAGAGCTAAATTTATCAGAGAGTAGATTTGCTTTGTCATCCTGGTCAGTAAAAGTTGTGCCATTTACCACCAGTTCTGTGCACTGCTGAGTGTTACCACTAAGGCATCTGACATAGCTGAAGAAGTCTTTGTGATTGTCCTTAGCCTTGTAGGCTATCCTGACTTCATAGTTGGCCTTTTTTTTAACTTTATTAGACCTCTTAATTTCTTCTTTAATTGAATCAGAGCGCTCTGGTCTCTAAGTAAGTTGCTCTTTCTGATTTTGGACATAACGTTTTTCTTTTTGTTATATGCCCTGTTGAGGTAAGGATTCCACTAGTGGGGTTTGTTTTTGGTGCTAGATCTGGGCATGCTTCTAGTATCTATGGCAGCCTCTATGCAGCCATTTACATGTTTGTACAGAATTTCTATAAATAATGTACATAGTAGTTGTGTTCTCAGGGTTTGGGACGTTAGTGAATTTTAACAAACTGTCACTTAACAGGATTTAGTTTGCTTTAGAATAGTTCCTAACTATTATGTGTTTAGTTTGGTTTAATGGGTTGAATTTAATTTTGAAGGAGACAGCTTTGTGGTCTGGCCTCACTAATGATAGCATGAGACCAGGTGACTGGGTGCTGCTGCAACACTCTCCCATGTCGGTAAGAACTTGGTCCAAAATGTCTGATCCTCTGCTCTGGTTGGAGTGTGCACTATCTGGTCCAGGGTGTTTCTGTTGATAAAGTCCAGGAAACATTGTGCCTGTGAGTTCAAGGCATGTACATTTCCCTGTATAGACAGGTAATTAAAGTTTCCCAGGAATGGTGAGCACATCTAATAGGAGTATGTAAGAGTTGTGAGCTATGTGGTTCATAGAGAGTGAACTGTAGCTGGCCAGGGCATAGTAAGGAACCTTCAGTGGATACTTGGTTGTGGATAAAGTTCAGGGCATCATCCTGTTTAACCAAACTGGAGTTGTATTTCTTTCTAAAACAAATCAAGATAACTCCACCTTTAGCCCCTGTCTGTGCTGTTGTTCTTCAAATGTGTGGAAGGTGCTGTAGCCTTGCACACCTGGTGTACTTTCTGCTTCATTAAACCAAGGCTCGGTAAAAGCACAGATGTTTACATTCTCAAGAGAGAGCTTGTGGGGTGTGGAGTTTCTTGTTTGAGCTCCTAACATTAAGAAGTAACACCTAAAGGTTGCTTTCAGTTTGTTTGTTTATTTGGCTATGTTGATAATGTTGTAATTTTGACATTGCCTAAAAATGTGAGTGGATAATGTTATACCCACTATTCAAAAGCCTGTGGAGACAGGTGCAGACCATCCTTGGCAAAGCAACACAATCTGATACCCATGTCCTCCCATGGCGATAGATATTGGATTCCCATTGACTGACATCAGAAACTAAGTCAGTTCTTAAAATCCATCATTTTCTGTTCATACCATCGCATCATCCTTGCCAAAGGTAGAATGCTGCTAAATGCAAGGCACATACCTGTCTGTGACACATATTCAGAGAGATCCATAATGTCTCTTTGCATACTGTCCAGTGGGGCATATCTCAGGTCATTTATACCAATATGGACTAAAATAGAATCATATTGGTACCTGTGGAATAGTGACTCCAGTGTGGACATGATATTGTGGATGCTAGAAGTCCAGCCTGGTGAGAGGGGCATCTGTGTGTTGGTGAGAGGGGCATCTGTGTGTTGTTGAGAGGGGCATCTGTGTGTTGGTGAGAGGGGCATCTGTGTGCTGGTGAGAGGGGCATCTGTGTGCTGGTGAGAGGAGAATCTGTGTGTTGGTGAGAGGGGCATCTGTGTTTTGATGACAGGGGCATCTGTGTGTTGTCCAATAGACTCCCCTATGACTAGAGTACTAAGTAAAGTGTTTGCTGCCTTATGGACTTTGTTCTTTGGTGATCAGTGTGTGCAAGCTTATGTGTGGTATTTGGTGCTGCATTTGATGTGTGCTTTAGAGATTGCTGAAGTTGGGTGCTATTGTTTAACAGCTTAGGAGGTCTTTGAGGTTTTGAAAGGTCTCTCAAGTATCTCAGCATAAGGAGGTCTATGTGTGTGTTGAGCAGCATGTGTGCAGGATGTAGTGTGTGTGTGTGTGTGTGTGTGTGTGTGTGTGTGTGTATGTGTGTGTGTGTCTTCCTGACAACTATGTTTGTAAGTCAGATGTTTCCTTCAAGGAAGTTATGTATGTACATCTGTCGGATTCTGTATTAATTTCTTTAAGGATTAAAAGGTTGTCTCTGTACATGAAACAGTTGCTAATTTGTCTCAGGATGCCCATATCTACCAAGCTGGCCAAATAAACTTTATGCAATTGCAAATCTGTTTAATCAGGACCTGTATTAGTGTTGGCCTATTATGGTGCAGGGACTTCATTTTACAAGGATCACCTGAGTGGGGTCTATGGCTAAGGGTAGATGATCAATAGTGCTATGATATATTAGTGCTGTGTGATGCACTAACTAGTTGTCCCACACTTAGCTCCCCAAAAGTCCTTTCTGTGTAACAGGTTAAAATCCTAAGTACTACCTTTATACGCATGTTACTGGACAGGGTACCGCTAACAACCACTGAGCAGTGGACAGCTCCACACAAATGCACCTAATTTATAGCAGAATGAAAAAAGCTGAAAATTAACTCCTGTACCCCCTGGCCAATATATGACTACATTTTGAGCTCACTGGAATACTTCCCAACTCAGAGAACCCAGACAGACTCCTTCTGCCACAAGATGGATGATCCTGGAACTTCTTAATTTAAAAGTGTAGCAAAATTAGCTCTCAAGTGCAGACTAACACCAAACAACTATGTCCCTGAAAAGCCCTCTGGCTGATGAATCAATCTCACTTTAAGCCTTCCTGTTTGTTTCCCAATACCAACAGACCAGGCTACCATTCTACTTCCACTAGAATAGCAATCCCAGTCTTCTTAATGTAAAAACACATTTTAGTTAGCCAAAAGTGAAAAGGTATCAGAAACAAATCAAAGACCTAGCTACAACAAGTAATTCTCACTTAAGCATGCATGTGAGAATACCATCTCAGACAGTCCAGGCTACCTTTCTACTGTCACTAGAATTGCAGTCCCCCTCTTCTTAATGTAAAAACACATTTTAGTTAGCCAAAAGTGAAAAGGTATCAGAAACAAATCAAATAACTAGCTACAACAAGTAATTCTCACTTAAGCATGCATGTGAGCATACCATCTCAGACAGACCAGGCTACCTTTCTACTGTCGCTAGAATTGCAGTCCCCCTCTTCTTAATGTAAAAACACACTTTAGTTAACTAATAGTGGTAAGGTACCAGAAACAAATCTAACAACTAGCTACAAGTAATTACAAGGTGATTCAAAAGCAGACAAGCCAGCAATGAGGGACTATGACATGCTCAGTAGTCTGACAAAAAATACGAGGAAAAAGATAAGAATGCAATAGTATTGATAATAGTGGTCAGGGATTAGTGGAGAATGTTTTTGGCTACCAGAAAGGAGGGCACTTAATTCTGGACCTTTCCCAGCTCAAAACCTTTCTCAAGATTCCTTCCTTTTGAATGTTGTCTCTTCAGACTCTTTTTCCCCTTCTTCTATCCCAGGCCTTTCTGGTCTGTCTGGATCTCAAGGATACCTACCTTCATATTCACATCCATCACCTTTTCAGGAAATTTTTACATTTCTCTGATTCTTCCTTCCATTTTCAGTTCTCTGCTTTGCCTTTTGGCCTCTCTACTGCCCCAATGGTATCCACCAAATGCCTAGCTGATGTCACTGTCTTTTGCAGGATGAGATGAGTTCATATCTTTCCCTTTCTGGAAGATCTTCTCATTCAAGCTTTTTTCCATGATGGTCTGCTTCAAGATCTCCAGTTTACTATTTCCCTGTTGTAGAGTGCAGGGTTCACCACAAACTTCCAGGAAATCAGCTCTGACCCTTCTCACAATCATATTTTCCTTAGTTGATGTCTATAGACCATCCCAATGCTGGCATCTCTGCCTGCACCCCAAGGCCATGTCTATTACTACCTGCCTTTTCCAGTCTCTTCTTCCTTTGTCTTCAGTCATGGCCAGGGACTTTCTCAGGGTGCTTGGGTTTATGGCATCCACCATTCCCATGCTCCCTTTGGCTAGGCTCCATACAAGAAAGCTACAGTGATAACTCAAGTACGTGTGGCTCCAACATTGCCATCCCCCTAGACTTCCCAGTCCTATTCCTTCTTTGTCTCAAGCTCAAGCTTCAGTGGTGGACTCATGAACTTTCTCTCAGTCTGGCGCTTGCTTTCCAAGCTCTAGTCCTGACTCAAGAACTCCTTTGGCTATCTGTAGGTTCAGGGTCTCTGGATTTTTCATCAGGGGGCAGACCACATCAGTAAAAAGGAGGTGAGGGCTCTGCTTCTGGCTGTTCAGGCTTTTCATTTCCTCCTTCATACCAGGCCCCTCACAATTTTTACAGACAATAACACAGAGATGTGGTATGTCAACAAGCAAGGGGTCAAAGGCCCTATCTTTTTTGTAGACTAGGTCTTCAGGTCTGAGATCTATCTGTGCAGTATCAACAGACTCTTCAGGCTGTTTACATTCCCTTGTAGCACAATCTAGTGGCAGACTCTTTGAGCAAGTCCAGCACAAAAGATCATGAGTGGATGTTTCACAGAGATGAGTTACTGGACATTGTCCACTGGTGGCTTATTCTTCAGGTAGATCTTTTTGCCTCCCCTCTGAACTTCTATTGTGTTTCAGAGTCCCAAGTCCTCTGGTTTGACAAGTGGACGTCCTGTCTTTTCCTTGGAATGAAATGGTTCTGTACACCTTCCCTCGCCTTCCCCTGATAACACAAGATTTGCACAAAATCAGACAGGACTCTTCATGACTCTTGCTAGTGCCTCATTTTTGGCCCAGACAGCATTGGTTCCCCCTTGTTTCTCACTTGGCCAGAGGTAATCACCAAATGTTACCTCCCCAGGTGGACCTCTTCACACAAGACAAGGGGTCTCTTACCCATCTTCACTTGTCCACCCTTCAGCTGATGATGTAGGTGATGGGGTTTTGATCCATTTTAGGCACCTCTTTTCCCAGCACATGCACTGGGTCCTGCAGGAGGCCAGGAAGCCCACTACCCAGAAATCATATTTGTTCAAATGGAACATATTTTCTGTGTTTCATTCACCATCAGGATCCCCTATCTGTGGCGGCTCCTCTGGTTCTGCCTTATTTGTGTGATCTGCTCCATGCTGGGTTGGCATATTCTTTAGTTACAGTTCACCTGTCAGAAATTTCTGCTTGTCTGCCCTTGACTCCTCCTCTGGCCTCTAGATTGGAAGTCAAGCAATTTCTTAAAGGCGTCCTTCATATCAGGCCTCTCAGGCAACCTATTCCACCTTCCTGGGACCTCAATTTTGTTCTGTAAAAATTGAATCAGGCTCCATTTGAGGCTGTTTCTTCAGTTTCCTTACAATATTGTACTTGGAAGACTATTCTTTTGGTCGCACTCCAGCCAAAAGGGTGTCTGAACTTCAGGGTCTCACAGCTTCTTCCTGAGACTTGGCGTCTCTTCATACTAAGCCTTCTTTTATGCCTAAGGTGGTCAATGAGTTGCCCCTTAATCAGTCTATTCATCTGCCTTCCTTTTTTTCTTCTCCACAGTCAGCCAGTGAGAATGTTCTTCACACCTTGGATTTGCATAGACAGCACAGATATTATTTGGATAAAACTAAAATTATTTGCAAATCCGAGCAAATTTTTGTTTTCTTTCATCCCAGGTCTTTGGGTTTATCTGCTTTTAAGCAAACCACGTTATTTCTGGATTTCTAAGGCCATTTCGTTTTGTTATTCTTTTCATGGTAAATGTCTTTCCTCATCAGTAAAGGCTCATTCGACCAGGGCCATTCCTTCCTCTGGTTATTTTTTTAAGGTGATGGATACTGATTCTATTCTTAATGCTGCTACTTGGTCTTCTGTACACACGGTCACTAAGCTTTACAAGTTGGATATTATTTTCATGACTAGAGCTGGTTTTACCAGGGCTATCTTGCATGGGTTTCTGGAAGCCTCTTCTGTGGCATCCTCCTCCCAGGTTTCCTCTTTTGTACTATCCCTTCAGTTATGCATATTGCAACAGTGATATGGAAGGACATAGTACAGTTGTATAAAATTTTACCATAACAGTGGACGTCCTCCTCTTCACTGTTGCAGTATTTGCTCCCTGATGCAGTCCCAGTTAATGGGGATGAAAGTGCTCAATCAATATGTGTGTTTTAATATATTTTATTAAAATTTAACTTTTTAATTTTCGGTCCTTTCCGGTCTGGGTGATTACAGTGTATTCCTTTGGATTTGTGGCTTCTTTTGCATGTACTTGTTCTTCCTTGTCCCTAAAGACATTCTCTTCCTCTTGCAGCTTTTTCAGTTCTGAGTATGTACATCCATATGTAACCTTTATGCCCTACACCTTGCAATGGGAGTGTATGTGGGACATATGATGACTTTAAGTACTAAGGGCTTTGGTATACTGGCCAAATGGAGAGCTATTCTTGGCAGGAGATCCCATGGGTTATGAGTACTGCAACAGTGAAGAGAAGGACATCTACTGTTAGGGTTAGATTTTACACAACTGCACTATCTACATCTGTAACACTATGTTATGACGTGAGTTGGGGCACGTGGCAATGCCCTGCCATGTTTTAAGCACATTTCATTCTTCTCCTACATTGTGCATGGCTGCAGTCGTACAGTGTTTGTGCTCCATTGTACCTGCATGTGGTAGTGTGGACTGATATCCTAGTTCTGCTTCTCCAAGCATGCAAATTCTTTTTTAGTGTCTGTCAGTGGCTGCAGTCACTAACAAAGTCTTCTGTTTGCTTACACTTATATGTGAAAAATAATAGCACAAAGTGGTTACTGACTTCTTAGCTTCATGTCTATGCCATGTATGGTTTCCCACCTATGCATCCTCCTTATCAGTGGCACCTATCCCTTTGTCTCTCTTCTGCATGTCATTACATCCCAGCTAAGTTGCAGGCATGTCAGCTGTCATCAACATCTGCCCTGTCTAGGCTGCCATGCAGCCAGGTTGGAGGGTGGGAGTGTCTTCTTGGGGGGGGGGGCTCTGCTCCTTCTCAGACAAGTAGACTGACCCGATGACCTAAGATTTGTATCACTTGATGGAGGAGGTGGTTGATTGCCAATTATATCTTAGTCAGTCATGCTTGTATGTGAAATGAGAACTTGCATATCCCTTTTTTCTTTCAGTGCAGGCAGAGTAAGGAGGAGAATATGCTGTCGAGAACAATGGCAGCTATGCATCCTTCTTATCAATGGCACCTATCCCTTTGTATCACTTCTGCATGTCATTATGTCCCAGCTAAGTTGCAGGCATGTCAGCTATCATCAACATCTGCCCCGTCTAGCCTGCCATGCAGCCAGGTTGGAGGATTGGAGTGTCTTCTTGTGGGGGGGGGGGGGATCTGCTCCTTCTCAGACAAGCAGACTGACTCGATGACCTAAGATTTGGATCACTTGATGGAGGAAGTGGTTGATTGCTAATGATACACAAGGTCACTTATCCACCAACCCCCTGTGCAGTAAGTATAGCACTCATTAAAGCAATTAACCAAAGCCATCAGGCCAGCAGAGATGAATGTGTCCCATATCAATGGCCATTTTGAACCAGGACTTTTATCTGCTGTGTCCCATTGTGCTGGTCAGCAGCTGGCATGCTGCCCTTCCCCTATCCTGTTGCCAGCTGATTGTTTACTGTCTGCCTGTGTTTATCTCATGCTGCCCTTCCCCTATCCTGTTGACAGCTGATTGTTTACTGTCTGTCATCTGTGTGTATCTCATGCTGCCCTTCCACTATCCTGTTGCCAGCTGATTGTTTACTGTCTGTCATCTGTGGTTATCTCATGTTGCCCTTCCGCTATCCTGTTGCCAGCTGATTGTTTACTGTCTGTCATCTGTGTGTATCTCATGCTGCCCTTCTCCTATCCCGTTGACAGCTGATTGTTTACTGTCTGTCATCTGTATGTATCTCATGTTGCCCTTCCCCTATCCTGTTGCCAGCTGATTGTTTAATGTCGTCTGTATCTCATGTTGCCCTTCCCCTATCCTGTTGCCAGCTGATTGTTTACTGTCTGTCTTTGAGTATCTCATGCTGCCCTTCCCCTATCCTGTTGCCAGCTGATTGTTTATTGTCGTCTGTATCTCATGTTGCCCTTCCCCTATCCTGTTGCCAGCTGATTGTTTACTGTCATCTGTATGTATCTCATGTTGCCCTTCCCCTATCTTGTTGCCAGTTGATTGTTTACGTCTGTATGTATCTCATGTTGCCCCTCCCCTATCCTGTTGCCAGCTGATTGTTTACTGTCTGTCTTTGAGTATCTCATGCTGCCCTTCCCCTATCCTGTTGCCAGCTGATTGTTTATTGTCTGCCATCTGTGTTTATCTCATGTTGCCCTTCCCATATCCTGTTTCCAGCTGATTGTTTACTGTCTGTCGTCTGTGTGTATCTCATGCTGACCTTCCCCTATCCTGTTGCCAGCTGATTGTTTACTGTCTGTCGTCTATGTATCTCATGCTGCACTTTCCTTATCCTGTTGCCAGCTTATTGTTTACTGTCTGTCGTCTCCGTGTATCTCATCCTGCCCTTCCCCTATCCTGTTGAAAGCTGATTGTTTACTGTCTGTCATCTGTGTGTATCTCATGTTGCCCTTCCCCTATCCTGTTGCCAGCTGATTGTTTACTGTCTGTCGTCTGTGTGTATCTCATGCTGCCCTTCCCTTATCCTGTTGCCAGCTGATTGTTTACTGTCTGTCGTCTGTGTGTATCTCATGTTGCCCTTCCCCTATCCTGTTGCCAGCTGATTGTCTACTGTCTGTCGTCTGTGTTTATCTCATGCTGCCCTTCCCCTATCGTGTCGCCCACTGATTGTTTACTGTCTGTCATCTGTGTGTATCTCATGCTGACCTTCTTCTATCCTGTTGCCAACTGATTGTTTACTGTCTGTCTGTGTATATCTCATGTTGCCCTTCCCCTATCCTGTTGCCAGCTGATTGTTTACTGTCTCTCGTCTGTGTATCTCATGTTGCCCTTCCCCTATCCCGTTGACAGCTGATTGTTTACTATCTGTTGTCTGTGTGCATCTCAAGCTGCCCTTCTCCTATCCTGTTGCCAGCTGATTGTTTACTGTCTGTCGTCTGTGTATCTCATGTTGCCCTTCCCCTGTCCTGTTGCCAGCTGAATGTTTACTGTCTGTCTGTGTGTATCTCATGTTGCCCTTCTCCTATCCCGTTGACAGCTGATTGTTTACTGTCTGTCATCTGTGTGTATCTCAAGCTGCCATTCCTTTATCCCGTTGCCAGCTGATTGTTTACTGTCTGTCGTCTGTGTGTATCTCATGTTGCCCTTCCCCTATCCTGTTGCCAGCTGATTGTTTACTGTCTGTCTGTGTGTATCTCATGTTGCCCTTCCCCTATCCTGTTGCCAGCTGATTGTTTACTGTCGTCTGTATGTATCTCATGTTGCCCTTCCTCTATCCTGTTGCCAGCTGATTGTTTACTGTCTGTCGTCTGTCTGTATCTCTTGTTGCTCTCCCCCTTGTTTTTCCACATCCATCCCCTGTTCACCTCTATTTTTGTGCCCCTACTTTCCTCTTCTTTCCATCGCCTTCTTGTCTTTCCCCTGTCCACTCTTCCCTGCTCTCTTAATATTCATAAAATGGGAGAGCTTTTCCTCACGGAAAATGTGCCTTCCCTCCCTCATCCCTGTATTACCTTACTGTACACCTGATGCGTGTTCCTCTGTTTGCTATAACCCTTTGCTCTTTCCTCCCCTTTCTTGGACACAGTAAGGTATCTGACTTGCTAAGGACCTACAGAATATCTTTCACATCTGCTAGATATTTTTTCTTTGAAGCACACAGTGGTAGTCTTCCATATCTGATGGCCACTTATACCACCTCTTGTAGCTCTTTTACACAGTTTGATAAGTGAGAAATAAACTCACCATCTTTGTCCATCATATGCTCTTAGCTACATCTTTATGATGTGTCCCTTATGTCTTAATCTGTCATAGGTTCATAGGTGTGTACTAGGGTAATGGCTCTGGAGCCTTTACAAGCCTATCTGATAGAAGTACCCTGTCATCATGCCACCCGACGTTAGATCCCAGTGCCTCTATCAAGTAGAGCCACTAGAGTGATCCGGGGTTGAATATTCTATTTCTCATCCACAAATCAAGATTTCTCTTGAAGAGGTCCAGTGAGGTGCTCTGCTTGACATGTATGAAGAGTCTATTCCAGAGCATGGGCAGTCTCTGGGTTATGAACCTGTCCCTCCAGCATGTTCTGTTGATTGTGGTAATGAGGTTGAGATCTCTGGAACATGTGGTGCGGAGGGATTGGGATTTCTTTAGATGTAGCTTTTCTAACAGGGCTGAGTCAGACATGCCTTTGTAAGTCAAGCAGAGATCGCCTCTTAGTAGACGAGATGAGACAGAGAATAGTTGGAGTTTTTTGAGTCTGTCTATGTAGCACATGTGTTTAATGCCTAGGATCCTCTTCGTGAGGTACTTTTGTGCACTTTCCAGCTGCTGCAGGTGTCTATAGAGCTACATGCCAAATGGGGCATTATACTCGATGATTGGTCTAATGAGGAAAGAGTAGGGAGAAATGAGGACCTTTTTCTTCCTGGATGCAAAACCCTTGGTAATGATATGTGCCACATAGAAAGACTTTCTGACCACAGTGGCAATATCTTGGTCGAAGGAGAGGTTGCTGTCATCCTGTGTCCCCAGATCTCATATAACACCTTCAGTGTTCAGTGTTCACTGGATTCCCGTCAATGTGGTAATTAGCAGGAACTTAGTTTTTCCCAAAGGGAATGATGATGCATTTTTTGGCATTAAGCTTAAGGCCATGGTTTCGACACCGATCATTGGTCTCAGTGAGGCCTTTCTGTAGGATGTCTGCATCACTTCTGGAGTTAATAATGGCTCCCAGCTTGCAGTCATCTGTGAACTTGGTCAGCCAGAGTCCCTCCATGTTGAGCTGGACATCTGAGAAGTAGATGCCAAACAGGAGAGGACCCAGGACCGAACCCTGTGGGTCTCCACTCATGACTGGTCAGCAGTCTGACTTGGAGTCCACTACTTTCACACTGTGGATTCTGTGAGCCAGTTTGCAATCCACATAGTGGTATATGGGTTGATGCCTAGTTTAGTCAGTTTATCAATGATTCCTGAGTGAGGAATGGTGTCAAAGGCCTTGGCCAGATCGAGGTAGGCTGTATGAACTGCCTTTACCTCATCCACAGCTCTGGTAACTGTCTCAAAGAAGTCAATCAGGTTAAGCAGGCATGATCTACCTTTCACAAAATCAAATTGTGTGGGATCTAGAGTTTGGAGATTCCCTATATCCTTGTTAATTAGGTCCATGATGATGCGCTCCATAGCCTTACATATCAGACTCATCAGGCTAATTATTCATGTCTATTTTGCCTTGCATTCTATTTTCTCCATACAGCACAACATGTCCACCAGTCAGAAAAGCATTTTTATTAATCCTGGCCCAAGTGTCTGATTGAAAGACTGATTAAATGCGTGTCCATAAGTTTAATCTTCAGCCACTAATATGATGTGTTTGACATTTTTATGAGCTCATGAATCTGATTTCCCCAAATATCTAAAAGTGGTTATCAGTGAAGCAATAACATTTATAACTTGTAAAACACACGTTTTTAAGCTTATCAGGAACATGAAATCGACACACTAACCAGACACAAAGATTAGGCCACCTGATGGTACAAGTCTTATAACGCTCCTGCATGCTGACTTTGACTGATGATCCTATCCCTTCAACTGTTATAATGATTTTTCTGCCCATGTCTTTTCATTTCTATCTCTTCATCAATACTGTCTCATGTTATCCGACTGATATGAATCTGTGCAATGAATAGGTGAGATTTAAATACATATTTCTTATATGAATTACTCTCTGATGAACAACTGAAAACATATCAATAAACTCAAAGGGAAATAGGAACCTGAATCTTTGTAGGACATTACTTGCTAAAACATTTATTTTCTGTTTTAGGAAATATTGTCTTGAGCTGAATCTTTTAAATGGTGGTATTTATAAATAGTAATATAGTTATTTAAGAAGCTACCATAATACAAACCTAATTTTTGAAAAGTGAGAGAAAACTCTTTGAATAATCTAAAAACATGTATTATTTAAACCTTCAAGCAAATGATTAATTGAAACAAGAGGGAACAAAAGACTAGTAGACGTATTCAGAACTGCTAAATTAGAGAAATGCATCATATTTTAAAAGTAGTTTGAAGCCTATTCCATATGACCAATTAGCAAGAGTACAACAGAAGTCTGAGGCTTATGCTAGCATTCTAATTACAGTTTCTTATCAGAATATGAGGTTTAACAACAAAAAAGAATGGACAACAAAGGGACTTGTGATGCTATGGAAACCATTTCATCTTGTTACCAGCAACTTAAATTAAGTCAAAAAGCAATCGGCTTAGATGTTAAGCCATATTTCTATCAGATGTATTAGCCAAGAACATTAGACATAAAATATGCAGTAATACAGAAAAAAATATGATCAGGAGCAGTAAATAATGCAGAGTCATATTATACCTTTAAGTTCTGAGCAGAGCCATTTCAGTTTTCCGAACCTCTGCAACACACACTCGATTTATTTAGAGCTTTTTATCCAACATAGGACTTTTTCAGAATAAATCAAAAAAATATTCAAGTCCATTTTATAAGACCAACTAACATATCACACCTTTGTCTCAATAATTCAATAAAACAATTATGTACCCATTAATGAACTTGTTAACGTAACCTAGTGACAATTTTATTATAAAATCATTTTATATTAATAGTTTCATTTAAACCAGGGAATTTATCAGCTCACAGTCTCAGCTGCTGCAAAGTTTCCCTCTTCCCTGTGGCCTTTTTATAACATCCACCTCTATAGTCCATAGCAACATGCAACAGCAAAATATATCTTTTGTAAGAATTACAACTTAAAGTGTGTCTAAATAGAGCATTATTAACATCTTTTTTCTTAATAGGATATATATGTTCTTTAATTAACTTTGAAAATTTGTGTGTGATCATACCAATATAAAACTCCTCACATTGTGAACACCCAGCAGAATATACAATGCCCATAGAGTTACAATCAAAATGTTCATTCTTATTAACACCTCGTGATGAATGTTTATTTGTGAAGTAGTGAACAAGAATGCTTAAAAAGCTAAACAGTGGCACACATTTCAGATCTGATAATGGCACATCTCACCAATTAATTTTACTGGTGATAAACCACCCCTGCCTTATTTATTCTCAGTACTTCAAACTCTTGCCAACATATATTGTGTCTGCAGATTTGTACTTCAGTATTTCTGTTTCTGATCTGTACATTAAAAGGTTTATAATGTCTGGAGCTCCGATCATAATACTAAAATGGAATTACACCCTGTAAAGGTACATAGGATTGGTTAACTGTGGAAGGAAGAGTTCTTGACATGACACATGATATATATTTGACAGTAGCTCTTATAAAGATAAGAAGTTCAAGCTGTTGGTAGTTGATAAGGACCAGGAGACAAAACTGTAATTGACATTTCTGTTGCTCATGGGAAAACATACTGCTTAATCAAAGTTGAGCTGTACCTGCAGTGTGGAGAAAGAGACAGACAGAAATAGATATAGATATCTATAGCTACCTGTCTATATATAGATGTATAATATATACGTATATATATATATATATATATATATATATATATATATATATATAATATATATATATAATGTGTGTGTGTGTGTGTATGGGTTCCTATTAAATGATCGAAGATGCATTCTTTCGAATGCATCTTGATCGAACTTGAAAGCACAAAATCACAAAATAGCGAAACGGCATATAAGCAAATTCTTTCCCTGGGAAAGAAATCGCTTGGCCGCTTACATTACTTTGCCATTTTTGTGACTGTAGTGCAATCTTGGAGTTGGTATATTTAAGTAGGGGGTGTGGGGACATTGGAGGGTGGTGGGGGTGAACCCCCCCCACTTTATGTAATGTTTTACACCTTTTTTTTTTTTTTTTTGTGGAACAGCGATTTTTTTCCCTTGGAAAAAAAAATCGCTGTTCTAAGCATTCAAAATTGTAAGCTTTCGCTTACATGGGTTCGATGAATCATTGTTCACTTTTTTAAGCATTCAGTGATTTAACATAGACCCTATGTGTATATGGGTCTACTTTGTTTTGTTGAATCTTATTTCACTGAATCTCATTTCACTGAACTACAGTTAGTATATATGGCACTGTGTGGAGTACTGTAAAGCAAGTAAAAGGTATATGCCCTGTTCCCCACTGTAGTGCAATCCTGGAGTTAGTATATATAGTTAGGGGGGTGTGGGCGGCCTAGCCCTCCACTTAGTTTGAGTAGATATTGTCTCCTGGAGAGAGTTAGTCATTGGTGTTGCAACTATGCATGTCTATTGTTTAAAATGTATTGTTTTGAAGTTTTTGGTAAAATACAATATAATCCCCTAACTATATATACATATTTATATATATATATATATATATATATATATATATATATATATACTAACTCCAGTGGGTAAAAGGGCATATTCCTTTTATATACCTTACAGTACTCTACACAGTGCCACATATATACTAAGTTCAGTTCAGTGAAATGAGATTCAGTGAAATGAGTTTTCAGTAATTTGTGTTTTCAGCGATGTTGCTGGGGTGAAATGAAATTCAGGGAAATGAGATTCAACGAAACAAAGTAGACCCGTGTGTATATATGTGTGTGTGTATATATATATATATATATATATATATATATATATATATATATATACATATATATACAGACACACACACAGGATTAGTAATGGAGAATCTAAAGAAATAGAAACTGAGGTTCTGGCCTACTTGCAAAGTGAAGGATTTAGCATAGAAAATTTAACTCCAATAATATCACAGTATGATAGAGCAATGGATCCCCAAATTAAGGAGAAACCAGTGGAGCAGGAAACATCTGATCACTTGCTATATGAATAAACTTTGGAGCCTTCCATAGGAAACCAGTACAAAAGTTCAGTTGCATAGTAACAGAAGGAACAGGAAACTGTGGCAACTCTGATGCAGTCAATATTGTGGAGTGATAGGCCAGTGAATTGCCATATGAAAGAGCAACAGGTGACATAGGATGAAACTGAAGAGAATGTGGCACAGGAAGATGCTCTGGAACTTTCTGTAGAATGCCCGCAGGAAATGGAGAACATAGAATCTGCCCTCAGTTTAGAAGAAAATGATCGAAGAGAAAAGTTGATTGATTTAATAGAGATGGACAGACATATAAAGATCAATGAAAGAAATAGACTACAGAAAGTCAGTAAAACCCAAAAAGTTACAAGTCTGATGAAACAAATGAACACATTAATTAGGAGCGTTTATAGAGATTCATGCAATATAACAGCAGTAAATAAGATATATTACTGTGGAGCTGGATTAATAACAGATAAAGTCTTACCACAAAAACACAAGGCAGTAAGGGAAAGGAAAGGGGAGACATCAAATGTCATCATGGCAGTATCAAATAGAGAAAACTATTAGGACAAGACATCTCGCTGTTAGAAGAGTATAAAAGAGGGAAAAGATTGTCAAAAATACTCAGAAAGACAGACGTGTTAAAAGCAATGTGCAGCATCAGAACTGATCAGGAACTATCATGCACTATTGCAAATAATATACTAAAAATATTAGCACAGGCAGAAAAACTTAGAAGATGCGCAGATAATATAAAGGAAAAGTACAAAATAAGCAGTTTATTGATGATCCAAAAAAGTTTTATTGAGAATTAGGAAACAAGGTAGAAGGAATTGAAACACCACCAAAAAAGAAGCATTACATACATTTTGGAGACGTATCTATGAAGATCCTGGATAGAAGTAAAAGAAAAAAATAAGAAGTTCAAATGTACAGGATATGAAATAGGATGAAGTAACAGCCAGAAAGATTTATTTATTTATTTGTTTTATTTTATTTTACATTTGTTGACCAGGATAGCCCAACTGGATGTATGTCCATTTTCAGCGGACGCCCAGGGAGAAAAGCTCCAGATACCAAAATAAAGACAGTACATACATTACTGAGTTACAAACTCAGGCAGACATGTTTAGAAAAATATAGACAAAAAATACAGGCAGATATCAATATACACAATGTACAGGCATTATATCTGATTGGCAAAGACATAGAATACAATCAAACCTCATAATTCACAATGCTTGGACATTCAAATGCTATGAGGCATAGATACCTGGCTAAACAGCAGGTTGGGTAGCAAGACATGTATTAGTGAAGTTGTTAGTCAGGTTTAGAACAAGAGCACAGCCAATGAGATGCGAGGTATTTTTTGAGTTCTCTTTTAAATAGGGGTAGTGAGGTTTCCTTGGTAACGGTAGTAGGGAGTAGATTCCAGATTGTACTGGTTGAGTTGGCAAATATAGCATCACCTGCAGAGTTGTTGGATTTTTGGGTCAGTATCATTAGTTTATCAGCTGAGCGTAATGGCCTGGGGGCACTTTAAGGGGTGAGAATATTTTTGAGGGCAAGGGTGTTACCAGGTTTATGGAGTATTTTATGCGCTACTATAAGCTGGTTGAACTGTAGAAGGGTAGGATACTCTAGCCATCCCAGTGCTTTGAGGTTCTGGCAATGGTGGGTCCTAAAAGCCATGCCAGTAGCAAATCTGGCTATATGATTGTAACAACTGATAATTTGTTGAGATCAGTTTTGGATAGGCTGGTGAGTACAGGGGAGGCATACATAAGGGTAGAGAGGAGGTATGATCTTGCAATAGCTACCCTAGCTATGGTGGTGAGGAAATGTTTGGCTCTGTACAGGGAGCCAAGTTTTTTGTTGACAGACTTAATAGTGTGATCGACATGTTTATCAAATTTAAGGTTGTTGTCTATTATTACTCCTAGAAGCTTTGTGTGGTCATCAGGGGGGATAATGGTGTCATTGCTAGATTTGATGATGAAGTAAGGAGGAGAGATTCTATGGTTAGGGGAGAAAAGCAGTAGCTTGGTTTTGTTAGGATTTAGAAGCAGGCAGCAATTAGCCTGCCATGTTTCTACCATGCTGAAAGTGGTCTGGGTGAGGGCTAGAAGTTGTTTAGGAGAGGAGGCGGAGCATATTAGTATTGAATCATCTGCATATTGGATGCAGGTGGCTCCTGGGACGGTGGTGTGCAGATCATTGATAAAGATAGAGAAAAGAAGGGGACCCAGTATGGACCCTTGTGGGACACCTAGGATTAGAGGAAGTTGGGATGACAGCTTGTTTTACCATAAGACAGCCTGCTGTCTACCGTTTAGGTACGAGTGAAACCATTGTATTGCATGTTCATAGGTTCATAGGTTCATAGGTTCATACTAGGCTATCTGCCCTAGGGCATTTATAAGCCTAGCCAGAGTGTGTTTGGCTTTCGCCACCCATTTTAAATTAATTTTGCTATGCCCTTTTTCGAGGTTAGTATACTGTGCCTCTGTCTAACAGTGACACAGAAGTGATACCCGGGGTAAACCTACGATCTCCCATCCACTCATCACGATTCTTCTTGAAGAGAGTCAATGAGGGACTCTGCCTAACCTGGACTGGGATTTTATTCCAGAGTGAAGGGAGCCTCTGGATTATGACTCTGTCCCTCCAGCATGTCCTAATTATTTCAGTGCTGAGGTTCAAGTCTCTCGAGCGCGTAGCTCGATGGGGTTTAGATTTTCTGAGGTGAAGCATGTCCATTAATTCCGGGTTGGACATGGATTTATACGTCCGGCACAGATCACCTCTGAGCAGGCGGTATGCCACTGAGTAGAGCTGGAGTTTCTTTAACCGGGCAGCATATGGCATCTGTTTGAGCCCTTTGATCCTCTTGGTGAGGTAATTTTGGGGTCTTTCTAGTTGCTGCAGGTGTCTGGTAAGGTACATCCCAAAAGGGGCATTGTACTCAATTATGGGCCTGATGAGGGATGAGTAAAGAGGCACGATGACCTCCCCTGATCTAGATGTGAATCCCTTCATGATTAGGTGGGCTATATAAAATGTTCTTCTAACCACTTTGGCCACGTGGTTGTCAAATGAGAGATTGCTATCAACTTGGGTCCCCAGGTCCCTAATTACTTCTTCTGTACTTAATGGATTACCACCTATGTGGTAATTTGTGGGCACTTTGTTTTTGCCAAAGGGGATGACTATACACTTTTTGGCGTTTAGCTTGAGGCCATGGCTGTGGCACCAGTTGTCTGTTTCTATGAGGCCCTTTTGTAGGATGCTTGTGTCGGCTGGAGAGTCGATTATGGCACCCAGTTTGCAGTCATCTGCGAACTTGGTCAGCCACAGTCCTTCCATGTTGGCCTGTACCTCTGAGAAATATATACCGAAGCAGAGAGGTCCCAGGACTGAGCCTTGTGGGATGCCACTTGTAACTGGTTTGGAGTCTGATATGGCTTCAGCAATTCTAACCATGTGGGTTCTGTCCTTGAGCCAGTTTGCAACCCATCTAGTGACATAGGGGTTTATATTTAAGCTGGTGAGCTTATCTATAATGCCCGAGTGGGGTATTGTATCGAAAGCTTTTGCGAGGTCCAGGTAGGCTGTGTGGACTACCTTCCCCTCGTCAATGGCCTTGGTGACTGTTTCAAAGAAATCGACCAGGTTTAAGAGGCAGGATCTGGTTTGTAGGGTATTGAGAAATAGCTGATGGTTGACCATACTGAAAGCTTTTGAGAGATCTAGGAATGTGCTGAAGATAGCTTGTTGTTGTTGCAATGAAGATTGATGACATTAGAGAAGGATAGAAGAGCCGTGGTGGTACTGTGGAATGGCCTAAAGCCGTGCTGAGAGTCGGCAAGCTTTCCGTTTTGAATAAGAAAGTGCATGATTTGTTTGTGTGCATCTTTCCATGATTTTAGTTAGTGGCGAAAGAACGGCTATAGGTCTAAAGTTAGATAATTTTGTGGAACTTCCTCCTTTATGGAGAGGTATAACATGATATTTTCCATATTGCTGGGATGGATCCTTCTGAGATGGATCTGTTGATTCAAACATTCAGTATACATGATTATCAAACAAGTCCACATGTACCTTTTAGTATTAGCAAACAGCAGCACTCTTTCCTATATATCTGCCTTAAGGGCTCAATTAATATTCATTATTTCTGCCCCTTATCAATGCTACACTAATTGTTCATTATTTCTGACCTCCCAGTGGATTAAATTATCCACAGAGGGTGTTCAATAACATAACATTACACATGTTGATCTATTACTAATGCTATAAAGTAAGTGAGACAGATTGAAAAGGTTATAGTTCAGAAAAGATACAAGTACTGAGCGACTAGTGTTGTAAATAAAAAAGTAACCCCTCCACTCCTTAAATTATCCTTCAGGCATTCATACATAGTATAACTTCGATGTTGTAATCTCTGGAATGCTAATATTCAACATTTGCTATTAAGTTATAATTCCCTTCTGACATTACTCCAAAGTTCAACATATTTATTTCCTAAACTTTGTGCATTACAGTAGTCACATTTTACAATGCTATCAGATCTGGTATTATTACACCTCTAATGCTGAGCTTAATTAACTCTAGAAATGTTTTATATGGTCAGATAACTTCTCATCAACAAAAGCAGCTCCATATGAATTAAAATGTAATATATCTTCAGAAAGTAACCTACTGTCTTGTACAAAGTCTTCCCAGTACTTACCAAGATCAATATTATATACAAAAGTTAATAGCCTTGCCTGGTTGTTACACTGATGTGCTTTCACAAACAAACAATCTGACCATGACAATGACGGAATAATTTTGCTAAGTAAACGGGGAATCTATTTACTTTTCAAATATTCAAAAATGTCTAGTATAGAATTCAGCATGGGGTTTAATGGAGACTGCTGCACATAATTTACTCCAGGATGAATAACAAATATCTTATACTTTGACGAGAGCTAATGTATGACAGCACTTATGTCGGTAAGCTTCATGCTTGGTAAGGAAGAGAATCGAATTGCTTCTTTAGCTAGTCTACTTGGTTTCCTTACAGTCGGTGTAACATGGAATCACCCAGGACTAAAATTTCTTGGTGTGGGTCTCTCAATTTCATTTATAACACTTAAGTCAACAGTTTTTGTTTCTTGATAGAATTTGAATCATCTAACAACAATTCTTCACTTGTGTTTCTCCTTTTTTCCTGGTCATAATATTTTTGTTAAGACAGTCTTTTTATGTTCAGCATTATTAATTAAATCATCTCTATGAATGGATGTAAATGCTCTATCTTTTCTTCTCTAGCTTTTATTCTGCCACCTTTATTTATTATTATGATGTCAGGATAGAGACCACAACCTAGGTTTTAACTGAAGTATTGGGTGAATTTTCAACACAAAGTTCATGTGAGTTTCCTCCTTCGCTGGTTTCAAACCCTTAGCACTTCCATTTCCCTGATCATCTTTTCATTATAAATTGTTAATGCGATTCCAATGCATGTTTCACCCGATGTTCCAACATTGTTAATTTCAACTCCTGGCACTACCGGTTTACTAATAGTATTTTCATCACAAACTGATATGTTTTTATGACCGTCTACAGTATATATCATTTCAGTGGTCGATGAACTTTTATTATGTCTTTATTGCATGATCCCTGTTCTGCACATTTCTTCTTATAAATGTTTTTATTTTCAATTGTCCTGTTTTTCCTTTTCTTAACATTTGTAGTGTCTGTATCAATTGGGATCCCTTTTTTCCCTGTTCTGTACTATCCCTTTTTTCTGTTTAGATAAAAATGACTCTTCCTGACTATCAGTATTAGTCAGATTTGGAACAGATTTATTATTAAAGGCTGTATTTTTAATATTTTAATAATTTTCATATCCTGTAACCACTCTAGCGTACATTGATGTACAGAAGTAAAAGGTTTCACATACAGGCATTTATAATATAAGTTGTTTTTCAAATCCTTACTATTAATAATATCACAAACTTCCATCAGTCTGACACAGTTGAACCAGTGCCCCTTATAAGAGTTTTTAGACATACATAACAATTTCCACTTTCAAGTAAACATTGATTTTTTTAATCAGGTCTTCAATTACATAAATATTTAAGGAATTCACCTTAAGACCCCCAAAAGGATCCACCTTTCTATCAAAAATAAGCAAGAGGTGTAGAGATGTACTCTCTAGTAAATCAGACTCCAAACTCTCAAAACTCAGTAAATGCAGCTGCTTCCTTTCTGCTAGGTAAAAAATACCTGTCAATCACCACAGATCATCAAGCAGAAAAAAGCATGTGCTCCCCAAGTCTTCAGAAAGATGGGGGAAGAGCATACAAATGAAAATAAAATAAATACCCCTAAGTCCTCCAAGAACTCATGTAAATGCAGACTCTACAGTACTGTATTATAAATATAACTCAAATAAACTGCTCCTTGAGTGGCATTCCTTAAATTCATCTGCTTTCTTCCTGATTGGTGATTGACATATGTTTCACCTCAGATCACCAGACAGAAAAAAAAGGTATTTGTTCCCACATCTTGAAAAATTCAGGGGAGAGGAAACATTTGTATAGAAAATAAGATAAATACCCTGAAGACCTTACTAGAACTCAAGCAAATTGAAACTCCACAGCACTGTTTCCAAATGTAGCTGAAATGAACCACTCATTGAGAGGTGATGCTAAAATGCAGATACTTCCCTCCGGATAGGTAAAACACCTAACAGTCACCACAGATCTCCAGTGATAAAAAAGTGTGTGTTCCCTTCCCACATCTTAAGAAAGACAAGGAAGACAACACACATGAATATAAAATAAATACCCTAAAGTCTTAATAAGTACTGAAGTAAATGCAAACTCCACAGCATAGTTTTCCAAATATAATTAAATAAGACAAACTACCTCAGTCCAAGGCAAAAAGGAGAAAGAAAAATCTCTACCACAAAGTAAAACAAAAAGCAGAAAGCCAAATATCATTGTTAATACTGACTGCCAAATACACAATTACCCCTGTGCAAGCAGTAACTGAAAAATAAAGAACTCTACCACAAAGTAAAGGAAAAGGAAGTAAGGCAAATGACACTGTCCATCAGAAAAATAATTACCTGAGTGCAAGCAGTAACTGAAAAATAAAGAACTCTACTACAAAGTAAAACAAAACACAGAATACCAAACACTGCTAGTGCCTACCTCAGTGCAAGAAGCAGAAAGTTAGAAAACTGTACCCCAAAGTAAAAAAAAAGCCAGAAAGCCAGCAAACAAAGCACTTACCACCCTAGGTTCACAGGTTCATAGGTAGGTACTAGGCTATTGGCCCTAGGGCCTAGATAAGCCTAGCCAAAAGGTACCCTGGCTTTTGCCACTCAAGAAAATTATTTTCCTGTGCCACTGACCAGATAAACAATTACCTGAATCTGAGCAGAAGCAGAAAAATAAAGAACTCTACCACAAAGTAAAACAAAACCAGCACAAAGCCAAACAACTCTGCTAGCACCTACTACGTGATATGCAACTACCTCACTGCAAGCAGGGGCAGCAAGCACTGAACTCTATCACAAAGTAAAGCAAAATAAAATAAAAGACAAACAACTAACACTGCAAAGCATCTATTACCATTTAAACAATTACCACAATGCAAGTACAAGCTGAGAAGAAAACACCACAGAGTAAAACAAAAGAAAGAAAGACAGATAACATTGGCAGTACCTCCTACAACAATTAACTCAGTGAAATCAGAAGCAGAAAGTTAGATAACTCTACCACAAAGTAAAAAAGGAAGAAAACCAGAAACCAGTGCTAGCACCTTTGTCCAAATAAACAGTTATATCAGTACAAGCATAATCAATGAAGAACTTTACTACAGAGTACTAAAAAAGAAAATAGACATGAATTATACCTAAAGAAAAGCAGTCTGAACTCATAATATTCTGTAGTTATGTTTATGTGGTATGTTAGTGTTTTTTCACTGCGTGAACTGCAGAAAATAAACTCCATGTATTATATCTTCTCCTCTCTAATGTTACTCTTAGGAACCCATATCCTGTTTTGCAGTTTGGATTACAAATGTGCATTTTGCTTTTTCAGATATAAAATATACATGCTGTTACTTTTTCTAGAGATGCAGAATCAACGCAGCACTTTTGTGTGTGCAGAAAAAGTTTCCTGTTAATGCTTCATAATGACTTTTTTAATTAAATGTTTAAATTTGTTAGAAAAATGTTTTTTTTGCAGAAATAATGTGTGTCATTAAAAATATTCCTAATTTAACTCTCACAGTACAGCAGTATTTCTACATTCACTGTGTGTATAATCTTAAAACTTTCTCAGATCTTGAATTTGAATGCAATACATGCATATGCTAGAATAAAACAAATGCATAAAAAATATGTTCAGTTATATTCACATTGTCTTTGCAATTCCATCAAAACATGAAGGAATTACCTAAATAAAATCTGCTTGGTAGTTCTGAAATATTACTCAATGGCAAGAAGCCAGCACATTGCAATTAATTGTAAAGTAATAGTGTTTGTCCCAGTCCCTTTCAATAAACACATCACACTGAATGACGTTTGGCAACCTTCATTAAACTTCCATAATGATAATTTTAACCATTATTTCTTAATTACATCGACAAATGGTATAGTTGAGCATAACATCCATGCAATGTTAACTAGGACACTGTGACTCCACTCATCCTGACCCAGTAAGCAGCGTCCATACCTCCACTCATTTACTTATGAAGCAGGGTACCACCACTGACTTCATTTACCATTTATTATATTACACATCCAACCAAATAAGCAGCTTACCGCCGCTCGCTTATTTTACTTATCCAGCAGCGTCCAACAGCTCACTTTTCTTTCCCATCACATTGAACTGAACTTCCAGCACCAGAGGGGGAACAGAAGAGGGCAAGCCTGCCCCTCTTCTCTGCCCACCAGCCTGACCAGGGTGTTCCCATCTTTCCAACCAAACTTTCAACAACCTAACCACCATTAAAAGGCATTAAGCCAAACATTATTCGGTGCACCCTATCCTCTCTAATAAAACTGGATCCATGTCATCAGCTATCCATGTCATATCACATAAATAATGAAAATAGCTAATTGCCTAAACTGCTGAAAGCAAACCACTGATCCCCCTCCAATGCTAAAATAACAAACCATAACCTCATAACCTAGCATAACCACTGTGTATGAGCTAAATACTCACTTACCTAACTACCAATAGAAGCTTTGTAATGATTCCCAGGTCATTACCAGCCAACTGGCCAACCAAACATGAAGCCCACTGCCACTTGAAATCACACACAGACAATTGCATAGAATCATGCCAAATTGCATCTCCATTTTACCGCCTAATGAATATAATAACCAAATGAGATCTTGCTTCAAAATTTAATTTAATAGCACTCCTGCCATCACACCAACTATCCATTATAATCAATAAGAGACTTGAATGACCATCATGGCCTTTTAGCAGTATGACCACCACAATCCATACCACTTCCATACTAAACAAATGAAATAAACCCTAATGCCCAACAACTGCAGATGAGCTTCCTACGCCAGCTTAGCATGAAAACTCCAAATATTCAACATCCCCTCAATCGTCCTTCCTTCCATCCAACAAGCCACCAACCCAACTCCCAAATTATATCCCCCAACTAAACATCAACATGCTTAATTTGTTAACAAATGGAAATCCCCATCAACCTCCCTATCCATCTGACAGAAAGCCTGACCAGGCTGATTCCCAATTTATCACCTGCCAGAGGCACCACTAAACACTAAGCCCAAGCCAGGTGAAACCACGCAAGCAAATTGTACCACCAGAACCCTAAAATGACCAATGTCACCAAAACAAAGCAAGGTCAGTCACATGCCATCATACCTAATTGCAGTCTCTTTATCCACCCAATGGATATAATAATGAGCAAAATCAGATTGCTTCCCAATGGAGCAATTGCCTGGTAATCCCACCATCATACCTGCAATCCATTACAAGGGAAGAAAACATTTGGCAAAAAAAAAAAACTATTAATGACACACATCCACAAAGAAGTAATTGCACTAAATGTAGACCAAATGACCCTCCATATACCAACCCCAAACCCAGCAACCAACTTACTTTGACAATAGGGAATGTCAGCCAATCTTCACCGTATCACACCTACACTTCTAGCATATGAGCCACCATCCAGAATTTAGCAAATTAACCTAACCCTGTCACCCATGAAACTGCAGCAATTGTAGCTAAATCCTCCTTCACCAACTGAAAAACCCCACCTTGCTCCCAAGCCTTAACCAAGTTACTCAATTATCTGACCCACGAATCTCCTACTCCTGGTAGCTGCAACACAGTTTGACCATGATAACATGGCCCTACCATAAGCTTTACTTATAAAACCTGCCCCATGGTTCCACCATAAGCATCTAATCCTCCTAACCCCAACCTGACATGCCTCGGCTGACAGCACCAAACCATACCACTGTTATATCAACCAAGTGAAAATGGGCCCCACTCCCCCCAGACTTCCTCTGCGAAACTATGATGCCTGCTAAATTGAATCAACTTCAAAGTCCCACATCCCTTCTCCAATCATCCTATCCTTCTGACAGGCAGGCCACAAACCAACCCCCCCCCAAAAGTATGGCCCAACCCTACTGTCACATTTGTAAACCAATGCAAATCCCTATGAACAATGCAATGCATCTATCAAAAACTCAACATCCTTAACTCACTGCTTACCCTTGGCTTTCCCCTTTAAAGCTTTCCTTTCAATGTGTCATCTTTGCATCTGATATGAAACAAACCATAAACCTCTATTAGGAGACCCAAAATCATGCCCTGCTTAATCATTATAACCTCAGCCTAGACACTGAAATGCCTAGTTCCTGCATATCCCCAATAATCGCATAGTTGCAATGCCTCTCAAACCCTACTACTATTAAAAGATGCACATAACATGCAACCTCCTATCAGTTCAAGGCATATGTCTGCTTAAACCAGAGAAACCAATTCTTCATGCCTCTCACACGCAAACACCCACATGCATACCTACCTCGTACTGCTCTGTCTACCCTTCACGCAGTCTTAAAGCCCCACCTATTAGTACTTACTCCCATGGAGACCATAGCTAACTGCTAAAATAACTCAAGCCCATCTACAATGCCCATCAAAATGTGACCCAGCCTCATGTTATTGTGACTCCACCCCGCAGGTGAACAACCCCACACTTGCTTGACCGAGCCCTTGACTTACCCCATCCTTGTCTGTATCCCCACTACTCCCAAACCACATAGACTCTTAAGTGCCTAATAAGGTGATTACTTGCGACCTCATTGTGTGCCATTCCAGTGGTAGGAACATCCATCCCATCAGAATGCATCACCATTCAAATCCATTTCTTTCAGGCCACTGCTTGATGCCTTCTGCACTTTTCCCATCTGCAAAAGAAAAGAAGAAATGGTAAATTCTCTGTGCACACAAACCAAGAATTTCCTAACATTAAGGCACAGCCAAGGACCTCTGCCACCCCCTCAAATTATTTTGCTTCTCGCAAAAGAACATACTGCTGAAATATGTACCAAGGTATGGGACAAGCCCCCCCCCCCCCTTTTTTAAGGCTTTTTTTATTCAAATTGCTATAAATCATATCATACAGAAGATGGGAAAAAAAAAAAAAAAGATGAAGCACCTTTTGCATACTTTAAAAATTTTACCATTTAAAATTTACTTTTAACATCTAGGATAGCACCATTCAAATAAATATCTTCCCTCCCGTAGTCAAAACACCAATGGGGCTACAGTTCCATCCACCTCCAATTGCACATACAAAACTGCAAGGTTGCTCACATTCCTTAGCGACCCAGAGAGGCATGCACACTCAACATAATCATCTATTAGAAAGTGTGACCCTGAGAGCTTCTTGACTGAGCTGCTGTGTTCTACAAACGTCTGTAACAGCAACATGTACACCTCAGTGACTTACGATGGTTAAACAAAGAGTAAAGTACCTCCATAATATCCAATCTGTGGACACAAAAGTCCACGTTCCTCGAAGTTCCATGTTGAAAAGGTCCGCCACACATTTGTCAACACTGAATCAGTATTTAATTGAAAGGCCTATTCTATAATTAAAATTATCACCATTTAGCCATCCTATGACCCTGCTAGTTAAAGTTGTTAGTGAGCCATTAGACAATAATCAGAGTAAAGAAAATTAACTAGTCCATGTTTCTGCCAATACACTGGATTATGGAGCCAGGGGTGGCCTTTGTGTTAGAGAGGAGACTGTACCTAACATGACCCCCTCCATAACCTTTCCGAATTACAGTGAGTATTAAATGCGAAAAGTGCGAGTAGCAGTGACACTCATTGCCACAGGAAAAGCCACCATCTTCACTCAACCACCCCTTTTCAGAAGAGGCAAACACATGTAGACCCCTCAACACGGGTCTATATTAGAACATCGAAGTCTTGAAACATCGAATGTTCTAATATCGACCCCTATTTGGTGAATGCTGAAAATAGCAAAGCTGCAGAACACCAAATTTTTTCCTAGGGAAAGAATTCGGCTGGCTGTTTCTGTCACTTCGCTGTTTTCAGCGCCGTGGTGGAAAGTTATGGGTCGGGTTCAGGTAAGTGTGCAATTGTGTGGACGTGAGGGTTAGGGCATGGGTTAGGTGAGTTAGGGTTAGGGTGCAGGTCAGGTAAGTGTGCGATTGTGACGGATGTTAGGGTTAGGGTGGGGTAGGTGAGTTAGGGTTAGGGTTAAGGCACTGGTGAGGTGAGTGTGTGATAGTGACAGATCCTAGGGTTTGGGTTTGGGTTAAGGTAAGTGGATAGATAGTAGTGTATGTGCAGTTTAGTGTAGGGTTAGATGTAAGGTTTTAAATGTATATGTGTGGATTGCTGTTTTTTTGGTGTGCTTGTGTTGTGTGTATGTGTTTCTGAACAGTGAATATTTTCCCTGGGAAAAAATTTGCTGTTCTGCGTGATTGATATTGTAAGCGTTCACTGAATAGGGGTCAATATTAGAACATTCGAAGTTTTAAGACTTCGGTGTTCTAATATAGACCCCCCTCAACACACATGCAGACCCCACAACACCAAAACTCAAATGTCCATCATCATGTATAACTTAACATTTTAATGATTTGCCAGATAACCACAATTTTATGAAAAGTGGACCGAAATATTAGGCCAAACCCTGGGCACTCAGTGCAGTGTACACTTAAATGTGCCCCATAATTTGAATCAATGAACCAACAACATATTCCATTATGCAAATAGGCACTTTTTGCATTCAATCACACGTGTTCCATAACCCGCTAACTTTGCTTTACCTAAAACACATTATAAGCTCAACCAAATATTCACATTTCTCACTGGCCCTGCTGTTAGAAACCATACGTTCTCAGAAAATTAGTCCCTATGGTTAGCCCTTTTTATAACCAACCCACAAGCATGTGCTTGTAAGTTTTGTGTGGTCAGTTTTTAACTGTAACAAGAAATTACACCCCCCACAGTTTTACACCAACACACAAATCCTAACTTAGCAATAATTCCCCTTTAATGAAACTTCACAGAATAAATCAGAAACAACTACCTTTACTCTTTACGCAAAATGACATTGCACCACAACCCTTGTGAAACAATGGTGTACAACATACCTCTCAAGTGTACCTCATTACGAGGATCGTACCTCATTTGGGGTATTAAAAAGCTCATGTTCCTCGTAGTTCCTCAAAGTTCCACATTGAAAGACTCTGTCACACATTCAGTGTTAGGAATTTTTTAAGTGAAATCCATTGTAAATAGAAATGAATCATATTAATTCATTAAATGATCTTCTTTATAAGTAAAACCAGTGTATTTTAACCATTTTGTGACCTTCCTAGTTGAAGTTGTTAGTAAGCCATTGGTATGTGTTTCACATTTTGCCCATTTGTTCCACATTATGAGGGCTAGTGTTCCTCATTTTGGAGGTGGAAGGTTGAGAGCTATGGTGTACCACCCTCACATAACAGGTTTATAGCCAAACCAAATGAGGTTTACATGGAAATCAACATTCTATGTGTACAGTTAATAAAACATATGTAAACCATACTTATGAACCTGTCAGAACAAACAATATGGACTAAGCCATAAATAAAAATGTGAGCATGTCCCCAAAATAGAGGGGCATGTAATATTACTCTTACAAACTTAGAACATTGACTAAATACTGGGTTGGCACTAACATAAATTCTCTGAAGGACATGAATTCCACAACAAAAATGTCTGTCATTACGTTCCAACCTCCATCTTAAATAATTTGCCAATAATTTGCCAGAAAACCATACTTCCATGAAACAAACCAGAATACGAGGCAAAATCTGTACGCTCTGCAAAAATCTGTACAGCCAAGAGGCATGTAAGTAACCCCCTACACATTTAACTATCTGTTAATTAAACAAAGCTGAATACATTCCACCACAACACTTGAGGATATCGTAATGCAACTGGCTAACTAGCCATGAATATTTCATTGGCAAATGCCTGACACAAATGTGGAATTAGGTGTTGCATTAGCCCACGCATTCTAAAGGCATGAACTCTGAAACTCTTCGTTACCCATCATTCCCAACCCCAGTCCCCGATGATCTCCACTCTACTAGAAAACCACAGATTCATGAAGAACAGACCAAAGTACACTGTACACACCTAGCATCTGTGCCTGTACAGCAGACAGGCATGCCGAACAAATGGAAAATACATGTTACAAACCTGTCCCCTCTGCGAAACCTACACAGCAGAGAACATTTTTTTTGGCATAAGAGATAGACTGTCACACATGCAGTAAATTGGATGCACCTGCCAATGGACTTGCACACTTGTTCACACTATTGTCACCGCATTTGTTATCTTGTTTAAAGGTATGCAGCCAATTACGCATTACACCTTGTTTAAATGCATGATGATGTTATACATTAACCAAACCTTTTCAACAGTCCTGCCAGCACTCCATATGCTCGTTCTGGCCCTTACAAGATGTTTGAATTCACGGCCATGTACTACCCATGCAAGCCGACGCAGGTGGCAACCATCACTTTGTAGCTCGCAATGCCTCCTCCTCCCTCAAGAACCATGACAGCACAAGTAAAGCTCCCTCACCCAACACCACTACCAATGAGAAGAAGGCACCTCACAATGACAAAGAACCAAAGCAGCAGGTATAAACCATAATATGTCACCAAGGCCAGCTTGTTCTCTTTTCCACAGCTGACCTAGCCTCTAGCTCACCAAAAGGGCTTTATCCCAAATCTGCTGCCACCCCACCACCTGACAACAGTGAGACAAAGCCCAACCACACAAAAAATCTTGAGGGGGGCAACAAAAAAGATCGAGCCTTTAAAGAAATGAGGGGAATTCAACAGTGGGCTGTGAGATGAACTGCCCAAAATACCATAAACCCCCACTAACACACACCAGAAAGCCCATGAACAACACCACATCCCTATAGACAGACAGACAAATTCCAAACCCCAACCCTTCACAAAAATAGCAAGCCTAAGCATTAAAAAAAAACAATTTTACCCAACTTACTGTACTTACCAAAACCACTCCGAGGCCTACCTGCCCCAACAACCACCCACTGGTGGTCACAGACTTAATCCTTGCAGTAGCAAGTTCACGCCAAAATGTGACTCCTTCCCTAGTTACACTTGCCTACACCCAGTAAGCCCCTCACTACCATTACCTCATTTCCTCCCAATCATCCCTCAGTCCCATTTAACCCTTTCATCCCCCACCCTCCTAATTGCTGCTACAGTATCTATCTGACCCCACCTGAAGAGGTCCCTGGACAAATTGGTTTGTTACCAAACCTCATTTGGAATTCATCATGCGTACAGCCAAATAACCATGTGTGATCACAAAGTTTTTTACATTTCTAAAGGTAAATGTTATACACAATAAGTGAAAGTTAGCATTATCAATCAGCATCCAGTGTAGTGCATTTTACTATTTGTCACACACCATCCCCAATCTTTATTTTTTCTTTTTAAAAAGTAAAGAATACTTGTAAGAAGTATACCTGAGAAGATTAATGGTCTGTAGGTCAAAAAGTCTGATTTCACACAGCTTGCAGCTTTTTTGAAGATTAACTGGCTGACAAGAATTTATATCTCTCAGCATTTAAGTATCTTTTAACTACAAACTCTGGAAGCAACATTTTGCCATCCCATTATAGAAAGTTATCTGTGTTCTCATATTTCTGAAAGTAGAGCTAAGCAGAAATCATCTTTCACTATTTAAACTCAGTATATAACTTGTTTCATGCTTCAAACTATTAATATCAATATACTTTTGAAGTAACTCTATCCTTCTCATACTGAAAATATCATCAGTGAGGTTAGGAAAAAAACAGTTATTTGCAGCTATATAATTCATATGGTCAGCTGGAAAACAATGCCATTAAGTATATAACAAAAAGCAGCCATAAATTTTGGTGGTAGCAGATTATGCTGTGTGGTGCCAACTTTTTTTTTTATTCTTTCAGTCAACAGCCTTTTCCAATGTAATTAAATGGTAATTTCTTTTTTACTTGTCTTTTCTTAGTATTCAGAAGTTATATCTGTTATGAAACCATATTTTACTCAGATAAATTGGCATCTAGCATACGCTTATTGAAAAACTAAATATGAAAGATATATGCTGGAACACATTTCATAGGTTTAGTGTCATGTCAAGCCTTTATGAAACTTTCCTGCATCTTTGGCATGAAGTTGTAAATTTGCCAAAACAGGCAAGCCTATGTATGTGTTTACTTCAGCTATTGTCCACTGGCTACTCATGTGAAGATTTAAAGAATGATTGATATATGTATGTTTCAGATTTCACAAGAACAGTTAATATTACTGTTGTACTTCTTCATGAACTTTCAATTATCATAAATTATGGCAGGTCATTACCTAGGAAAACTTATCTAGTTAGAAACATTTCCTTGCAGCATAAATATTTTAGGATATAATCATTCATAAGCTGGTAAAATTATTTGATCAATCAGTTCTAATGTTACTGATAAGCTACAATTCATTTCACTGCATACTTCTGCAACATTCAAAGAAACTTGTACTGCAGCTTAACAGTTACTAAGTCAATATAACACCTAATAAAATGTGTCAGTATGCTGTGCTATATTCTTTTTAGGTTTACCTTTCCTTCTGTTCGGTGGTCACTAAATACATTATTTCAAATTTCCTTCATTTGGTTTCATGTCATTTGGTATTACTGGTGACTGCTCAGGTGCAGTGAGTTTATGTACAGCTGTTGCTGTGTAGATTATTCATTTCATGTGCCTTTCTTCTCCTAAATTTCTCTGAAGTACAGGCTAACACAGAAGGTCTTTGGCTAACAAAGTTTGCAGATGACTGCAAACTAGGAGCCATAATCGAAACTCCTAATGATGTGGACATCCTACAAAAGGGCCTCACTGAGACAGATGCCTGGTGTCAAAGCCATGGCCTCAAGCTCAATGCCAAAAAGTGCATTGTCATCCCCTTTGGTAAAAACTCTCTACCCATGAACTACAACATAGGCGGTAGTATACTTAACATTGAAGGTGTGATAAGAGACCTTGGGACACAGGTGGACAGTAGTCTCTCCTTTGATAATCACATCGCCACAGTAGTCAGGAAATCCTTCTACGTGACACACCTCATCACAAAAGGTTTCTCATCCAGGAAAAAAGAGGTCGTTGTTGCCCTCTACTCATCACTCATTAGACCCATTATAGAGTACAATGCCCCCTTTTGGTATGTACCTCACAAGACATCTACAACAACTGGAAAGGCCGCAGAAATACCTCACAAAGAGGATTACTGGCCTCAAACAGATGCCCTACGCAGACCGTCTCAAAAAACTCCAGCTTTATTCCGTCGCATATCGCCTACTCAGAGGTGATCTCTGCCTAACATACAAAGCTATGTCAAACCCAGAGCTGTTGGACATGCTCCACTTAAAGAAATCCCAATCCCTCTGAGCTACATGCTCTAGGGACCTAAACCTTGTCACCACAATAAACAGAACATGCCGGAGGGATAGATTCCTGTCCCAGAGACTTCCCGTACTCTGGAATAAACTACCTATCTATATCAAACAAAGCTCCTCATTAGCACTCTTCAAGAAAAATCTTGATGACTGGATGGGAAATAGGAAATTCACCCCGGGATCACCTCTGTGGCTCTGCTCGACAGTGGCACAGGAAAATTATTTTCTTGGGTGGCAAAAGCCAGGGTACCTTTTTGGCTGGGCTTGTATAGGCCCCAGGGCCGATAGCCTAGTACCTACCTATGAACCTATAAATCCTGTTGCGTGGATTGTCATTTTTTTTTTTACCACCAACATAATGTCAGCCGTATGTTTATCTCAGGATTGCGCCCCCAGTTGAAATAAATATTTCTGAGACTTTGATACCTTCATTTGTAATTATTTTCATATTACATCCTTTTAGTAGCTGTTAGGAGACACAGTGAAGTAGGCTCCCCACTAGAAGTAGATAAATTAAGCACAGACTACTATGAGTAAACTAAATTATATACAAATATGATTACTAGTGCATATCAGGCACACTTCCATAAAGGTGTGTCAAATGTTTTTTGTCATGTCCCTTTTGCCAAGCAGATGGAATTGTCAGATATCAGCTCTTCATAAAATGTACAATTCATAAACTTTATACTCAGTCCATTCCTAGCTATAGTCTTTGGTTATGGCAGCAGGAATCTGTTTATTGTACAGTACATTCAGTTACTTATTCAAGATCTCTGGTATTTAACCAGTTTTGTCTGACCTTTAAAAGCAGCGTAGGAAAGTACCTGTAAAAAGCTTTTTAAAGAGACAGCAGCACATTATACAATCATGCAATAAAAAGACATTCACCAACTTCTACAACATGGCACAAATCTGCATTTATATTACATAGCATATCTCAAAAAGTTTCATCTTGGTAGAGAGTTTAGTACTGTTGAGATTTCGGGATAAAATACTCACAACCAATACCTCTAAGACAGAATAAACAAATTAATGAACACACAACTGACTGATAATTGACATCATGCATCATTCTCAAAGTAATATACACAGAAAAGACACCACCTCGGTTGTTGTTGTCTTTCGGCTTTTCCCGGTTAGGGGTCGTCACAGCGGAACTCTGGCCGCTAATGATTGGCAGTAGATTTTCACGAACGCGAGGTGCCAGCTCGACGTTCAACCTTCAATGAAGGCACGCCCATTTATGCATGTCTTTCAAATGCCCACCCAACCACAGGAGGACATGCAGACGCCACACAGAAGGCACTCCCCACACTCCAGCCGAGAATCAAACGGGAGAACCTCTTGCTGTGAGGCAACAACGCTACTGCTGCACCACCGCGGATAATGGTACTTGTCAAAAAGAGCAGAGCAAATTTCACTAAGAAGAAGCTGGTGGCCTAGTGGGACCCACCTGCTCAACAAGGGTAACTACATACAAACATACATTTTATAGTATCCTGAAGCATTTCCGGAAAAAAGCCTCCCCATTTCTTTTATTCTGAAATGTCTATGCTTGGAGGACGCTTGAAGATTAAGAATCATTCTTTATATTCTTAGCAAGTTTTTTTCAGTGTCTGTCACTGGTCATCATCCTAGTTACATTAATCTGGAGGCAAAAAAGTGAACTGAGTTTTTAATTTTAACAACATCCATTTACGTTGGCTATAAAGAGGAGAAAGGGAATATCCATGTGATTCCATGATTAGTGTCACCAAAGTCTATGGTGAAGCTGTATGATTAGTGTCACCAAAGTCTATGGTGAACCAGCTGAAATGCAGCTCCATCTGAGCATATAATCACTGCCATTACCTGGTGCGCAATCGGCCTGACTAGAGCCAGAATTCTTACTTGCAGAAGCTTCTGGTAGCATTTTCTGATCCAGGAATGATAATTCCTGCCAGAGTCAAATGCCTCTTTGGTCACTTTACTGAATCCTGGTTAACCTCTTTTTAATTTTGCTCATCCCTGCTGAGAAGAGAGGAGGAGGAGTATTCAGTTGTCTGCTTCTTCCAACTTCCTTAATGGAGCATACTCTTTTAACTTTATCCATCACTTCCTGATGTTCAAAAGAATCAGGACCTCAGTACGAGCAAGCATTAGCAGTGCTTGTTTAACTTGCAAGGGTTATTTCATGTGCCTTTTTGACATAGCCGAAGCCTACCAGAAACAATATTGTTACAAAGACACAATCTTGAGTGTCTGCATTTCCTCTGTCTATATTTTGGTTGTGCAGCTGTGTTTTACTTCTATGAGACAGGGACAAGGACAGATGCATTTGTAAACAGGTGCTGCTGAGTTTTTCCTTTCCATGGAAATGTCATTCGAATAAGCATAGTGGAAGCTTACTTAAACCAGGGGAGGACTCTCTAGTCCCTTGCTGCTACTGACCCATCTTGAATATTAAAGCAGAAACTTTAGGTCCGAGCATCTATAAAATAGACTGTAGCTTTTCTTAGTCATGATAATGAAGAGTGCTTCTCAAGCAGAGCTTGGGAAGGTGTAAACCAGTCAAGAGCGTTAACTGTGTTAATGCAGGTGACCCACATTGAGCTCAGATCTATAATGAACATCCTAGTAGATTTTGGATAATGTTTTGATTTCATAAAATTGCTCTATTTATGGGTAGCAATGTGGTCATTCACCACACCTGAGCAGTTTGTAACAATTGTAAAATGTGTGTAGCTCCCACTGTATTCCATTGTAGAAGTAATAGACTGTAGTTTTCCATTATACCACACAGTGGAGCTCCTTTTCAGGAATATGAAAGACAATTTCGAAAGTGAAAGAGAGGAGACTGGAACACTAGCTGAAGGAGAGAAGACTGAAAGACTAGCTGAAGGGAAAAGGGCCTTGCAGCATTACTGGATTTTTTTTCTTCTAGTGTTTTGGGACAGAGAAGTGAGGTAGCAGTTTGTGTCTGTCTCTTGCTGAAATCCTGGATGATGGTATTTTGTGGATTCAAGAGAAAAGTTCTGAAACCAGTAGTTCCAAGCCTGCATATGATTCAGCAAGAAAAGGAGTTCCCTTGGGCCTAGTGCAGAGATGCCATAGATGACTACCAGAGTTCTGATGAGTGATTTTCCATTTTTCTCGTTGAAGGAACTGCGGTGCCTGGTCACTGGAATATTCTCGACAGAGTGGTGAGAGGCTTTTGGCCGTCTTTTTTTATACTTTTATAAGATTGTGGATCCCCCCCCAAATGCTTTCTGGATTACAAATAGCTGGGATCCATATGAGCTCCAACCTTTGGCCCCTTCATGCTGGCAGTAGGACTGTAAGCAGTCACTGGCCAGTGAACAGGGTACAATAGAGTGTCTCATAGTTGGTCTGTTTAGATTGATCTAGAGGATAGATGGTGTTAATATTGTTGCCTTAAAGACACTTTATTGCTAAATGACATTGCATTTTCTCATATTTGTATTGTTCCATTATAAATCTTTATTGTTCAGTGACATTGCATTTTTCTCGTGTTAGTATTGCTGCCTTCAAGAATCTTTATTGCTCAATAACATTGCATCTTTTTCATATCTGTACTATTGTATTATTTACTTATTTATTTATTTATTTATTTACATTTGTTGACCGGGAGTGTCCGACTGGATGTAGGTCCATTTTCAGAGGAGGCCCGGGGAGAAAAGCTCCACAGTTAAAATAAACAGACAGTAGCTGCATTGGATTACATAGCGATTAACAATTTAACATAGCAATTACTTACAACATATTTACAGATGAAGAACATAGTACATCAGTAGACAACTAGAATCTTTATCTGTGAAGTACATAACAGACATTAACAAATGTTACAATAAGAAGTTTCTGCCGTATAATAAGTACTAGGCTTATGAGCATCTGAGCTTGCTATAGTCAAGGTAGTTAGTGGAGTTGAAAGAAAGGTAGTGGTTGGATGGGGTGGGTGATATTAGTGTGGGAGTTGCAAGGGCATAGGCAGCATGTTTTTAGGTGCACTTTTAGTAAAGTTTTGAAGTGGGTGCATGATGGTACGGTGGTAATTGTGGGTGGAAGGGAGTTCCATAATTTGGCTATGGTGCAAGGGAATAGTGTTTCACCAGCAGAGTTATTGGCTTTATTGATCTGCAAGTGATTTTTGTTGCTGGATCTTAGTGGTCTGGTGGTGCGATAGGGTTGGAGTAGATTGTGGAGGGATGGGACATTTAGTGGATGGTTTACTAGTTTGTGGGTGAGTGGGAGCTGATACCACTGAAGGAGGTGAGGGAGTTCAAGCCAGCCCAGTTCAGCAAGTGAGAGACAGTGGTGACTACGGTAGGATGCCCCTGTGGTGAATTTGGTGATTTTGTTGTAGCAGGTCTCTAGCTCATTTAGATCGCATTGCCTTAGGTTGGTATATATTGGAGAGGCATAAAGTAGGGTGGAGATAAGGTGTCTTATATAACCCTTTTTTCTCCCTCAATGACATTGCATTTTTTTTCCGTGTTTGTATTGCTGCATTATAAATCTTTATTGCTAAATGACATTGCATTTTCTCATATTTGTATTGCATTATAAATCTTTATTGTTCAGTGACATTGCATTTTCTTATACTTGTTGCATTATAAATCTTTATTGTTCAGTGACATTGCATTTTGCTCATGTTAGTACTATTGCCTTCAAGAGTCTTTACTGCTCAATGACATTGCATCTTTTTCAAGTCTGTACTGTTGTATTATAACCCCTTTTTCCCCCTCAATGAGATTGCATTTTTTTCTGTGGTTGTATTGCTGCATTATAAAAGCTTTGCTGCTCATTGATATTGCCTTCATGTGCATGTTTGAATGTCAAGATCTTTTTTGCTGAGTTCTGGGGAAGGTGGTAAATGTATGCTTTCATTACATGCATATCTCAGTCTGCCTTACTGCTAACTGGTGCACTGTTGAAATAATTTGCTTTTTGTTGTGCTATTGCCCTTTAAAACTAAAGTGTCACCAAGAACAAAACCTGTTATCACTTGCCACCTTGGGGTGTTGGGCCTAAACAAGGGGTGTCACCAGAGTCAGGTAGGAAGGAACCCATATCTACTTCAGCTACACCTGCGGGTGCACTACACGTGATATATACTAACTGTGGTTGGACTGTAAAACCATTTGTCAGGTAGTTCCTTCCTCTGAAAGGGATCAGGCAAGAGGTCCCCAACTTTTGCTTGGTATTAAACACCCCTATAGTATTACTCTAGAGGGCCATAATGACATAAGGGAGGAGGTAACTCTTGTAAGGGACTGTTCATAGTTCCTGGGGGGGTTGGCAGAAGATTTTTGCAGAGCTATTGCTATTTAAAGTCATTGTACCCAAAAGATAGATATTTCTTATCAATGAAATAGCCAGAAAAGCCCAGAGGAAGCAAATATTGCAGTTCTTTGCAGGGGCATAAATCTTTCAAAATATTGTCAGAAACTCCCAATAAAATAATGGCACTGAACTACAAAGCCTTACTGCCATTTTTGGTTCTGCTGTCTCATGCAAAGAAACATTTGATTGGAACGAGAAACATGTTTTCATGTCAGGCACAATTTGTCAGTCTAAGGGCTAACAAACTGATGGAGAAGATATAGACCCTAGCTGCAAAATATGGATTGGATGACAGACGAAGAAAGAAGAAATAGATTTTTTTCTTCATTTCCTGAAGGGGATAGTTTTCTTTGCAGGACTCCACAAAGCCATATATATCCAGCTACATATATGCAGTGAAGATTTAAGGTTCCTACCTGCCATCTGTAGCTAATACTAGAGTCAGGAATCATGAATTGCTCTTTTCATATGGGTCTTCTGTGGTATATTAAGACACTGTCTACCAGTCTTGTAAGCCAGCATGCTGTGTGCGTCTCAGGCAGTACTGCCAAAGTTAGCCATCTGCAGGGAGAATCTACTCCTGCGTGGAACTAACAAGATACATACATTGGGGATGGGTGTGTCACATACAAGAGGTGGAAAGAAGCAGGAACAGAAAGCTTACACTAGTTGCAAACAGTTTTGGAGAATAAGAAGTCTGTAGCTTCCTTTGGTTACATGCAGAAAACTTAAGGTCTAGAGACATCTGAATTCCACATACAGCTACAGTTGCATATGGCATTAAGCAATAAAAATGTAAAGCTTTTTCTGGAGGAAGATGAAGTCCCATTTTTGGGCATGTTTGAGTGTATTTCCCAAACTGCAGTACCTCAGATTATCAAAGCACTACAGATTTACAAAGTCCTGATGTGTTGAGATGTGCAAATGATGCACAGAGGTCCAGAGTTAGTGTAAGGAACCACAGAGACAGAAATGGACACAGTTACAGATTAGTAGAGAGGATGACATAGGCCTCATAGAAGTAAGGGACACTCCTAGATTGCAAAATAATACACTGTTGCTCATTTGTAAAAGGTATTAGATGCCAACACAGAGTTCCAAGTTAGTGTATTTAGATTCAGAGGACTACTTGCACTTAGGGGACAAAGTAGCAGATGCAAGAACCTCAGCCTGGCACTGCCACTGGATAAAAGAACAGTGGTCCTCCCTGACTAGTATAGCCTCTGAGATGTTAAAGATGCCTGTGTCTATAATAAAGAAATTAAGTTTTGTTTTCTTATTAACTTTTTGGCTGTCATGTGTCTCATTCAACCACAATGGCTAGGAAATCACTTGCTCTTCTCAATAAAATTGCTAAAGATTGTGGTGAACGGTTCTGGGGAGTTTCTCCTTTCCCCAAATTATATTTACAAGCTCAGGGGTGTATGCGGCTTGTACCCTACAAAAAAAAACAAAATGAATCCATGGCGTTGCTTTAAATAGCAATGATGTTTTTTAATATTTGGTGTTTACTCAAGTAACTACCATGTGATCACATTTTATCATCTCACGGGCAGGCTTTCTTTATCAGGATAGCACCTGGCTAACAGAAGTGGGTTGTGCAATTGGTAATAATAGTCAAAAGGATAGTAATCATAGAGTAGAATTGCTGATGTGTAACACAGTCTTCCTGTGAGTTTAATGCAACATGTGACTAAAATGAGTGTTGGGAGCTTGGAGACTCATGTATGACTAAAATGTATATTGGAGCACCCCCCCACACACACACACACAAACTCTGCCTGTTTTGGGAATCTGTAAATCCAAGATGTAGTTACAGATTTTTGGTGTTACTGTACATTGTTACCAACATTTTGTATAAGAGTAATCGAGTCAAGATCAGGTTACTCATAAAGCCGAATGTGCTTACGAAGGAAGTACAGTCATGTTGAATGGAATGTGTTACTAAATATTTTCAGTACATCAGCTGTTCTCCATTCTGTTACATATACAGACGTGAGTGAGGGCATATGCCAGACCTGACCATCACATGAATAAAGTACTTAAAAAGTAAATAAGTGCAACTAGGGGATGTCTAGCCATCAGTTTGTGCAGTAGGTCAAGACTATGAGCTGTAGTTCTCATGGTACAGGGTTTGATTCCTTCAGTCTTCATTTGTCTGCAGTGTGACCTGAAGCAAGTCAATTAACCAGACAGTGCTCCTGGTTCACCCCTGAAAAGGAGTTGCATGTGCAGTGGGCCTACCTAGTTAACAAACGATGATTATTATTATTAGTAGTACAAGACACGATTTCTGTTTCATACTTCATTTTTAATGACTACGGTGGTGGTGCTGCGGTAGCGTTGTCGCCTCACAGTAAGACGTTGTCCTATTTGATTCTCAGCTAGAGCGTCTTTTGTGTGGAGACATGCGTGAATGGGTGTACCTTCACTGAAGGTTGTGCGTTAGGGCCGGCAACTCGGCACGTACAAATCTACTGCCAATCATTAGCGGACCGGAGTTCCGCTGTGGCGACTCTTAACCGGGATAAGCCGAAAGACACAACAACAACAACTTCATTTTTAATACAGCAATTCTACTTTGGAAATAATGTTCAACTAATGTGCAGTGTACATTATTGCAGTCTCAACAGAGTATTGCAAAATAATGTTTTCACTGGAAACAGAAATAAATGCATGGCTAACTCAGAAAATGCTTTCAGATTCCTATTACAGTAGTTGTAATAATTATCACAGTGTTAAAAATAAAGTCGGTCTCTTACTCTGTTATCGGCTACACTCAAAATGAAACTACATAGAGCAGAGTCTGTAATATACTGTGGTCTTTACCTACTACTGAATTCCAGGGAAGTTTCATATCTAATTAATCATGCAGCATATCTAAAACATATTATATATTACTGCCAAATGCAAATGGTGCCGCTACGACTAAGCTTCTTCCTTACCTCACATTTTTATAAACCCTCTCACTAAGTTATGCTGGTTTGATAATGTCTGGACTCAGCTAATGACAGTTGCAAATATTAACCTTCTGTGTTGAAAATTATTGGAATGTGTAATTTGATGTGACATCTTATTTTAAGAACAAAAAATTGAAAACCCAAATTTAATAAATTCATAGGTACTTTATTTTAGCTCAAACAGAGAGGGAAAAAGTTTATAGAGTCTCTTTATTTACTCTGTTTTAACCTTCTGCATGCCTTAAAATTGCTGTTTTCATATTCTGATGGGCACACCAAAGAAAAAAAGTGGCTATCTTAGGTATATTTTCCACAAATCCTAAGATCAAAGATAAAGAGCATTGAGATTTGTAGTGTACTGGTATTTAGCAGATATAATGAGGTAGCAGAATTTGAATGCTTCCACTTTAGAGAATGTATACAATGTATTTACAACTCTGGCTGCTTGTGAATTTCACACAGGCATTGAGTTTCTGTGACAGGTAATTTATCTGGACATGTAATTATTCGGATATGTTTGATGCATTTCAGTGTATACTGTACAGCAAAATCCACTGGTAAACAGAAGATAAGGCAACTTAGAAGAAAAAAGCTCGAGTAAGAATGCATAACATTTGATTAGTAAGAAAAGCTGAAGGAAGCCATGCAAGAGAATTACCACTAGGCTGCAGAGCTGCACTTTTATTAAATGTAGAAATAAGCAAAGTGTGTCATTTCATTTTTCATCTACTGATTTGTTAACCAGGTAAATGAGCTTGTCAGATGTAGGCCCTTTTCAGACGTATCCCAGGCTATACTGAAAGGGGTTAAATGCAGTACACATGAAAACTTCTAAATAAGCAGTCAGAGTGTTCTTGGGATACGGAAAAAATACAGAACCCAGACGGAAAACAAATAAAATCAAGAGAACGTGAAGTGTGGTAAGACAGTATCTTTAGGTGAAAACTTGAAGCCTGAAGCAAAACTCTTACATGACTGAGGCACATCTGCCTATGTAAACATCTAATGTCCCATATTCTCCGATTATAAACAGAACGTTATTAAATTACTTTTTATTATTAATAATTATATGGAAACATTCTCCTCTTTCTTTGTCCTGGTTTCTCCATTTTCTTGATAGACTTTTTCTTATTCTTACAACTCTCACAGTTTTTTTTTTTTCATTTTAGATAATAAGGTTTTATGTGCCCTAAAAATGAAAAATTTGTGTGTGCATCACATCTTTTTAGCAGTTATGCATACATTAACAATGTTCTAAGTTTTATTTTTTACGTCATTAATAATTATTACTGTTTTAAATTAAGCTGAAGTTTTTGTAAAATTACAGATTTATACATTTGAGGTGTATCTCTCTAAGGGCCCCATTGATAAACAAGCTCAGTTAGTTAAACCTGTGCAATAAATCTACAAATGAGGTGATTTCACTCCCTTTTCTGTAAATACAGGACTAGAAGCACAAATTGCAGTACCGAGAATTAAGCTGTGTACAGTTTATTATCATAACAATAGCATCAGAGATATGTAATACTGGCTTTGTTGTGTGGTATAAAATAATGTGTATTTAAACAAGTCAGTTTAATTTACAAGGATTACAATGTGTATAATCTATTTGGATAGAAAAATAATCACTGATCTATAACAGTCTGATAGTCTTATATAAGCAGTAATGATCTGTGTTCCAGTGGGGTATGTCATCTTAGTGACAAGTGTGTCACTTTATTAATTTCAACACATTCACATGCAAATTAATTGTAATAAAAGAAATGAAGAAGGATACATGTGTTTCTCAGCAAACCGAAAGTAGTCTTATTATCTCATCAAATAAGGAAAGGCTTGCTTGTTACTTGATTGGTGTATTGTGACGGCTACTAAACTGGAGTCAGTACATTAATTACAACTCAGCAATTTTAGCCATATTTAAATAGACCACACAGTAATGTGTATATAAGTAAGCCATACACTGCATGCCATATGTATATTCAACCTCCAAACGAGGAAGTTCGATAAGTACTCGACTAATCTGATTATTTCTAATGACAGTTGCTGTTTCTTTATTCTTTAAGTACATGAAAAAAAAATGAACGATACTGTACTGGATACGTTAAATAATAAAAGCATCCTTTAGCAATGAAGTAATGATAAAGATCCCTCAGGGAAAATAAAACACAAACCCAGACCAAGTTAATCAGTTTTGATAATTTAACAGCAGAATCTACATATTTATTTTACAATGACATCATCAGTACCGTTCAAGTGAATGTGCTCTCTAATCACCTAGATGAACCGCTTTAGCAGGTTTCTTTATAAACTGCATGTGGAGAAAGAAAGGGAGGGGGAGAGAGAAAGACAGGGAGGGAGGGAGGGAATGCTACTGTTAAGGCACTTTCACAAACTTAATATGACAGTCTGCAGAGATTAGGCAGTCGAAGTAAAGCACAGACAATTTACTGGATGAATAAGGCACTCTTGAAGCATACTGGCAGTTGTGAAATGAATTGGTTTCTCAGACGACTCCAGAGGACAGATGACAGCTCTGCTCCCAGTCATGGGTTTACAGGGACTGAGTCTTAAGCAGTAGGAACCAATGCCTTAGACTCCCCTTCATGGACATCTGGAGTCACAATGGTTATTGATATAAACAGTAGTCACTTATTCAGCAATATCAAATCTTTTATCAACAAAGATAAGCAGCTAACTACAGCTAGAATGATTGCTGGCTCACTGGATCCATACCCCTTAAAGATCTTTCAGGATACTACAGCAGGTCTTCTGCCAACTTCTAGTCCTTCAGCAGAGAATGACACGCAGTGCGGAGAACAGATTTTAAATTATGGTAACATTGAGAAAGTTATTATAGGGGCAATCCTCTCTCTGATCACTTTACTGACTATTGCTGGGAACTCCTTGGTGGTTATTTCTGTGTGCTTTGTGAAAAAATTAAGGCAGCCCTCTAACTATCTGATTGTTTCCCTGGCTCTGGCAGATCTCTCTGTGGCTGTGGCTATTATGCCATTTGTGAGTGTTACAGACCTCATTGGAGGAGAATGGATCTTTGGACATGTTTTCTGCAACGTTTTCATTGCCATGGATGTAATGTGCTGTACTGCTTCAATTATGACATTGTGCGTCATCAGTATTGACAGGTTAGTATAGTTTGCATGGTCATTTTAAGATTTTAGCTCAGACAAAATGCACATAGAAAAACATATCTAATTTTACACCTTTAACCTTGAGATCTGCAGTTTCCAATGCAGCTTAAAGGAACTTGGTAGCTGTGATGTTTAGTGGTGACACACATACAATCCTGCATACACATCAGTGTTGTATGAGCATTTAAAATGTGGACATCATCATCACAGAGTTCTCTGAATGCTAGTTTTGTTGATTCACAGCTCAATGAGGTTTCTATAGGTGATAAACAAAGTTGCTTGTAGTACTCTAAACATTTCACGATGTGCGTCTATGCAACATTTGTGTTTCTCTCTACAGTTAAAACACATCTTGTGGAAATCTTGTTATATTCTGGAAAAGATACAAATTATTAACATAAATTCTATAATTGCTTTGCATACAGCATTAGATATGAATAAAATAGGCAGTTTATCAAAGTGGAACTCGAGACTGTACAGTGCATAGTTGACAAGCATGTTAAACCAGAAAAAAATGACACAAATGCATCACCTTCACTGTATTATCCCAAATAAAAATGAAGTTTCAGTGAAAACTAATTTCATGTTTTTAAGAGTTTGCTACTTCCAGGAAGACAGGTGTGAGTTTATAAAGGCACAGAGACAAGTTCTCTCTGCTTTGGAGTTTTTGCTTTTTTATGAAACCCGTGTTTTCCTGTTTTCATTAGCCCTACAAAACCTGCATATGCAGCTTTTCACCTCAGACTTGGTCTCATAGTAACCGAAGCATTTGTCAAGCTGTGCCATCTTTTCAGCCTTCTTGTCTAAAAATAAACTCCTACATTATCTGTCTCCTACTCAACATACACACACACACACACACACACACACACACACACACACTGAATAATATTCACTGCAACTTCTTGGTTAAGAATCTTTTATAAACTAGATGTCACTGTGGCAACATACTTCAGAATATTCTAACAAAACCAGGAATGTGTATTCCGCTCACATTGCCTTTAGTAGAGATGTATTATGACTCTCCTCTCATAACAAGAATGCTTTTCTGAAGGCATTTACTAACAACTGGATGACCACTGGGTCCTTTGTCTTGCATAGGTATGAAGTACAAAATAGAACATGCCACTGTTTTCAGACTGACAGCAAATCACTGACTGCACGGCAGAGGGCAAAGCTTGGCATTTTACACCATGTTGTTATGATGGATTTATCATGTGCTGTTAATGCTTTCTTGTCACTAAACAGTTATAAATTTAAAGCTAAATTTACAGAAGTTAGTTCATCTGATGAGTTGAAAGACTTGTAATCTATATTATATGAAGTTCTTTTTGATGATTTGTTTTAGTGGTATAATCCCACACACTTGCTTGATACATTATAATTAGTGACTGGAATATGTTTAGCAAACACATTCCTTTGAAGTGGAGATTTGCAGTGGTGAGGAAACAATTTAAATAAAGTAACTAAATGGCTTTTAATCAACAAGGAACAGAAGAATGCCAAAATGTCTATAGTGCAAGCACAGAACATAAACATTAGAAGGAAAATAAAAAACATAAGATCACTCTTTTCTTAACAGATATGCCACAGTGATTATTTCACTATTCAACAACTTCAAGAGGAAACCATGTGATTACGTGAGCAAAGTGGAAAGCTGGATATCACTATGCTAGTATAACAGAATTACAGGACAGACAATGCTGATACAGTCTGTTCGTTTGTCATTTAAATTCTAACAACATTTGTGAAGTAACAGTAGCTGCATTAGAAACATCAGTTGGTTTGTTCTCTGTTTTATGCAGAAGAGAAAAGCTGCAAATATATATGTCTGGTTTATAGAATGCAGTCCGCCTCTTATTAAATAAAGTGGAAGCAGGAGTGTGTTACCAAGTACCTTTGATGTTATCCTATCTGGTGTGTGTGTGTGTGTGTGCGCGTGTGTGTATATGTATGCGTGTGTTGTATGTGCATTCTTGCAGTCTTGTGGATAACTGCCTTATGAGGGCAACTGTTAAATTGTTTTAATACATGAAAATGAAAAATTATACTATCACTCTACCCTGGGTGCCTGCCTGTCTGGCTCTGAGTAAATATCATTACAATTTGCATGACAAATGCCAGTTTGCAGAACTTGGTTGTTCACAAACACTCACACCAAGTTCTTTGCAAGGTATTTTTTCCCAAAAATATCCATCACTCTTTTTCCCATGAGTTCATACAGTATTCCTCCTGATTATTACAGGTGTATCCATGGTGGGGATGATGTGATAAAAGCCAGTGACCTCAATGAATACATCTTAGATGACAGAAAATTATTGCGGAATAAAAGCTTGAATAATTAAACAGATGGTACATCTCAATGTTACTTTTAGTTATAGTGAGACACCGGCATAAATTTTTTAGAGATACTTCATTTGTGATAAACTATGCAGTTATAATATTACAGTGAAAAAAATAAAAGGCATGTGACTTTCTTATTTAACAAAGCATAATTACCAGCTATTAATTTGCATTCTTTTAAGTTTTATAGGTTGATAGATTAGTACTAGGCTAACTGTTCTTGTGGACTATTTTAAGTTTAGCTAAGCAGCTCATGTGAGAATCAAACTCTACACTTTGTGTTTGTAAGTTAAACGCCTTAGCCATTATGCCAACCTACCACCCCTTAATTTATTTAGAAAGCTGGTTGCTTAAAAGACAAAAGTTACAAGAAACCAACACTTGTATGCACATTTGCTGTGAAAGTGAGCTGGAAAGGCACTGTAAGTGTTGTATAGTATGTAAATTACTTGTTTTTCTTAAATATGTAAAACAAATGTGCTTTGTTACACAGTTTTCCCTTTTTACGAACATAGACTACTTGTACATTTTTCTTTGTTATAGGTGTACTAGCAAAATGCTACCCTGAAATTAAATGGTGAATGAGCAAAAGTGATTGAATCGGTACTTTGTGGTACCTAATGGCTACAAAACATTACCATAAGAATTTCAGGAAAAATTGGTCTTTTATTACAAAACGCATTCATGGTGAGAAAATAAATAAATAATACATTCAATATGGTCAGTTCTGTTATCTGAAGAGCTACAATGCTTGGGTTACTATGGGAACCTGAGGGGAAGAGAATTAAGGGAGTGTGTGAAAACTGCATGTTTTTCCAATAATATTTGTGCTTTCTGAATGTGTTTGCAGAAAAAGTGGTAGCATGCAACAACAATGTTAATTAAATGTCAGTATGGAGTTATCAGCTGTAAACTACCTCTAATGTTTTATTCAGAATTCTTAATTCCATGCTGTTGTCATTTCCTGCTCTTTGTTCTGAATTTACATTATTGAGAGACACCCCAAGTTAACTGAAGAAAATATAAGCTGTTGCTTACTGTTTACAAACACTTAATACTCAGCGCTAGAAATCATACACACACACACACACACACACACATATATATATATATATATATATATATATATATATATATATATATATATATATATATATATGTTGTATGCCTGATAATTTTCTGACACAAAGTTTTTGTTAGCAAAAAAAAAAAAAGATTTCAAAGTATCCCCTTATTCTTGAAGAGAATCTAGTTATTTATGCGGTATTGTTAAATTTCATGAGCTGGGTGGCAGCAATACGTTTCATTTTGTTGAGCTCTGGTAGTATGATTACTGAAATAAATGATTTGGCCTTGAAGAATTTATGCCATTACTTTTAATGGATTTATCTTGTTATTTTGTTGTGAAAGAGACACAGCTGTCTTCTACTAATAAGGGTATCTAAACCACACCAATTGTTTTTGAAACATAAGGTTTATTCTCTCATGCTTAAGTACGTTGACCTGGATTGATCTTTCCATCCTGCTTGTAAGATATGACTCACAATGACGCTATGTTCTGACTGAACAGTACTCTCACACTAGTGTTTTACAACTATTACAGCTGTACAAGAATGCATTCCCTGTGGTCGATAATCACTAGAAATAACTTCACCTGTTAAAACTTGCCTTTCTTTAAATAAAAGGGGAATACAAAATCATATTAACTAAGTAGCAGAGTGGAATACACATGCTAAAACTATAGTTTTGTGTATGTTTGTGGCTGTACCTGTACACGCCTGTGATTGACTGAGACTTAGAAAAGAGTACAGGTGAGAAAGAGAAACTTTTCACAAGACAATAGATACTCTGGGTTCACATGTGTAAAAATATTTTAGTTGTCCTGAATTTGTGCGTGTCTGTGTACATGCGTTTGAATATGTATCTATAAGTGAAGAGCGAGGGACAATTAAATTAAAAATAATCTTCAGGCAACAAATTGCCCTCACTCAACCAACTATTTTGTCAAGTGTCCTTTTCTTCTTTCGGTAAAGTATTGCCAAATGCCTGTCTTCTCTATCTTTCTCTGCTATGTCAAGTAGGATATTGTCTCACAGGGTTTATTTACGTATACGGTGACTGTCAAAGCAATGCTGTATGTCAGTCCCTAATTTCTTTATTTTGTTTAAATAACTTTATGTTCTTAATTAACTTCTATAAGAAATGTTTTACTATTCCAAGGAGGCATTTTTATTCTCCTTTTGCATATCTATTTCTTTTTAGCTACATGAACTCACAGTGATTTCAGTTTGTTTATTTAGAATATACATCATCACTGCAGACCCTTCCCTTTTCAAAGTGCAGGCATTTACTAATTTTTCTTTTCCATAGTATAATGTTCAGAAATCAATACTTGGCAAATGTGAAACATGCTTGCAAAGCTTGTGACATCCCAGAACTGAGTGAAATACTACGCAGCCTCCTTTGCACTGTTTCTCTCCTTTGCATATCCAGAATCAACTAGCCCTCTTTATGAGTACTAAGTTCTATACATCATCATATGCAATACACTTTTTCTGAAACATTTATTGACCTGGTGCTTCGATAGGTGTCCAACAGGTGGCCTTAGGACCACAATCTGGCCAACCAAAGTATTTTATCTGCACTTGGTATGTCCTGCAACAAACTATTTTAAATGGGCAGATACATATTGGACATGGTAATGTGGCCCACCTCTCCCCAAACCTTGCCAAGTATGGTAAGTGACCCTTGAGCTAAAAAGGTTGGACTGCCCCAACTGACTTGCACTGTTATAGTATTTGATTTCATTGGCCAATATGTAGTTCACTTTGAAAAAAAAATGTATAAACTAGTGCTGCCATGAGTTTTCTCTACCATTTTACCGGATAATTAAGAGATGTTTAAAAACTGCTGATTAATACTGTCTAGATGTCAATAACAGGCCATGTATTTAAGATTATTACTGAAGTTAAGCATTTTTCAGGATTAAGAATGAACCTTGTGATGTAATATTCTGATGTTCCTCCAAATTAATTTATACGTTGGTTAAAATGAGTTAGTCCTAAAATCAGTTATTAAAAAGCAGCGAGACATGTAGACCATTTTTTATTCGGAATAACAAAATAATTCATGTTCATTTTATGGATTCAAACACTACCAGGAATGTTTTTATATGCTTTGTCATGGTTTTTCCTTCTGCTGACTGAAAAAACAGTCTGGTATGACTGAATAAGGTACGGCATTTGTAATTTTTACAAAAATATATTGGAATACTTGTGATATATGTGATGTAAACAGTGCACCATCTCTGCAGGAAGGTAAGCAGGCTTAGAGGTGCACCAAACAGGCCTCTTGGTTTTAAATGTTAATTTCCGATGTCTTATTTACTTGTGATGCCAAAGAAGAGCTTGAGTTTGAAAAGAAATTGGTAGTTAGTCTCAGCTCATTCAGGGTACTGATGTGTTTAATATTATACTCGGTGTGCTGTCATTCAAACTCTGAAAAATCAAACAGAAACACACACACACCACACGCACACACAGGTGATGACCCCAGAATACCCTTCTCCTATTTTTCTTCAGTCTGGTAAATACTCTGTATATCTGTTCTGGGTATTTTTGGTGTTGTACTCTGAAATTCTGGTGCTGATGTAAGCACTGGATTCCTTCTAAATTTCTTAAAATAGTTACTGGGCCATCACTAGGTCTATAGTGTTTTTTGTCTTCCAGTTATGTTACAAATATGCATCATTCCTCTTTGGGTACACATTCTGGCTGTGCGATTTTCATGTTTATGCAAACTAGTTCTCTTAAGATGAGAACTCCCTATGCATTTTTAATTTACCATGTTTTTTAAGATTCATATGTTGATTTTGAACAAATGCATGAATAACATGCTGCCCACATAAACTAGGCCAGGCTACATGGTCTTACTCTGTCTCTCTTCTCTTCTCTTCTGGTTTCTAGCATAATTCTGTGGCCTGCCCTGGTAAGTCATGGAGGAGCAGTATTCATCAGGCCATCACAGGCCTCTGAGAATATATACTTCTTCCACTGATTAAGTGACCGGGTCATGATACTAATAGTGAAGCCCTAGAATGGACAAGAAGCTGTATGTTGAGTAGGATTTCATAATTGCTGTACAGTTTGCTGATTTTAGTACTGTCAGTATTAAATGGAAGGATTTGCAGTAGTTTTTGCCAGGATTCCTTACTCTTCTCATAGGTTCATAGGGTTGTAGGTCTTTATCATAGGTTCATAGGGTCGTAGGTCTTTATCATAGGTTCATAGGGTCTTAGGTTTTTATCATAGGTTCATAGGGTCGTAGGTCTTTATCATAGGTTCATAGGGTCTTAGGTTTTTATCATAGGTTCATAGGGTCGTAGGTCTTTATCATAGGTTCATAGGGTCATAGGTCTTTATCATAGGTTCATAGGGTCGTAGGTCTTTATCATAGGTTAATAGGGTCTTAGGTTTTTATCATAGGTTCATAGGGTCGTAGGTCTTTATCATAGGTTCATAGGGTCGTAGGTCTTTACCATAGGTTCATAGGGTCTTAGGTTTTTATCATAGGTTCATAGGGTCGTAGGTTTTTATCATAGGTTCATAGGATCGTAGGTCTTTATCATAGGTTCATAGGGTCGTAGGTCTTTATCATAGGTTCATAGGGTCGTAGGTCTTTATCATAGGTTCATAGGATCGTAGGTCTTTATCATAGGTTCATAGGATCGTAGGTCTTTATCATTGGTTCATAGGGTCGTAGGTGTTTACTAGCCTAACGACCACAAGGGTCTTTTAAAGGCTAGCTATGCATCCCAAATCTCTGACAAGTTCTGATACCACTAAGTGTAAGCATGGGCCTGGGAGATGAACCATTTACAGGTTATCTTTGTCCATTAGAGACATACGTGCCAAACCAGGGATGAAGTTCCAGTTTCCCATCCAATTGTCCAAGTTGCACTTGAATTGGGTTAGGGAGGAACTCTGCTTCACATTGATGGGGAGCCTGTTCCATAGACGGGGTAAACTCTGGGATACATATCTATCTCTCCAGCAGGTCCTATTTATATCACAGGCAAGGTTTAAGTCTTTAGAATGGGTAATTCTGGTGCTGTTTGTTTTGTGGATATGCAGAAGGTCCATCAGAGTGGGGTCTGACAATGCCCTTTATGCCAGGCATAGATATCCCCTCAAAAGCCTGTAGGAGACAGAATACAGGGACAGAAACTTGAGGCGGTCTGCATAGGACATTTGACTTACTCCCTGTATTCTTTTAGTGAAGAACCTCAGTGGATGTTCCAATTGCTGGATATGCCTGGTTAGTTACATACCAAAAGGGGCATTGTACTCGATGATAGGTCTGATGAATGACAAATACAGTGGAACAATGACTTCTTTGGACTTAAGATGCCATACTTTTGTTTATAAGTTATACAACATAGAATGATTTACTCACCACTGTAGACACGTGATGGTCATATGCTAGAGTACTATCTATGTGCGCCTCTAAGTCCTTGACTACTGGGTCAGCTCTAAGGGGTGTGTCATCAATATGGTAGTTACCGGGGTGGCTGACTTCCCAAAGGATATTATTATGCATTTCCTGGCATTTAGTTTTAGTCCATGGCTCTGACACCAGTTGCTTGTGTCAGCACCTCCTGGAGAACATTTGTGTCAGTGTGAGATTGAATAATTGCAATCATCTACAAATTTAGTCAGTCAGAGACCACTGACATTGACCTTAACTTCTGAGAAGTAAATGCCAAAAAGGACTGGTCCAAGAACTGATCCCTGAGGGACTCCAATTGTGGCTGGTCTCTTTGTAGAGGTGGACTCCCTAATGTTAACTTCCTGGGTCCTGTCTGAGAGCCAGTTGGCTATCTAAGGGGTGATATATGGGTTTGTACTTAACCTCTTGAGTTTGTCAACAATGCCCGAGTGGGGTATTGTGTCAAATGCCTTGGACAGGTCAAAGTAGGCAGTGTGAACGATTCTGCCCTCATCCATTGCTTTGGTGACCTTCTCAAAGAAGTCCACCAGGTTGAGTAGGCATGATCTGCCCTTGACGAAGCCAAACTGGGTTGGGTCCAGTGTCTGGAGGTTTACTATATCTCTGTTGATGATCTGCATGATAATTATTTCCAATGCTTTACATATAAGACTAGTGAGACTTATGGGTCTGTAGTTTCCGGGGTCTGTAGATGGCCCGCGTTTGTGCAGAGGGCTGACTGTTGCCATTCTCCAGTCATGAGGCATGAAGCCTGTTTGGAGGCTACAGTTAAATAGTATTTCCAGAGGCCCTGATAGGTCATGTTTCATGTTATTTAGAAGGCATCCTGGGATACTGTCTGGGCCCATTGATGCAGTGTTCTTGGTCTTAGAGAGAACATTAAAGACATGTTCCCTAGTGATAGTAGGGGGATAGATTTGGTGATATTTCCTGAGGGAAGGTTGAGGGGGAGAGAGGGGTAACATTTGAGCTGAATTTATCAAGCCAGGAGGTTTGCTGTATCTTCTGGCTCATAATAGGTAGCTCCATTTACAATGATCTCTGCACATAATTGTGTATTACCTTTGATGTTGCAGACATAGCTAAAGAATGCTTTGTGGTTGTCCTTGGCCTGGGAGGCCAAACGTACCTCAAATTTGGCTTTGGTAGGCTTTATTTGTTCTCTGAGTTGTCTGTTTAGTTTTATGAGAGTGCTTTTATCCTGTTGGGTGATGCACCTCCTAATTTTTGCCATGATTTTCTTCCTCCTATTATACAGTCTACTGATTTTGTGATTCCACCAGGGTGGCTTGTTTTTTGAGTTAGTTCTGTACTTCTTCCTGGTGGGAACAGCTGCCTTTATGCAGCTATTAACATACTTGTACAGGGTTTCTGTGAACAGGTCTCCATAGGCAGCAGTGTTCTCAGGGTTTATGGGGACTTGAAATTTTGCCAGGTTTTCATTTAATAACAGGAGTTTAGCCTTAGAATAGTTCCCGAATATTCCAGGTTTAGATGGGGTCCAAGTTTTATTTTTACTTCAAAGGAGACCATTTTTGTGGTCTGACCTTACCAGGAAAGGCATTACAGTAGGGCTGTGCAGCAGTTTCCCATATTAGTGAAGACCAGATCCAGTATGGTTGCACCCCTGGTTGGTACATTGACTATCTGGTCCAGGGAATTTGTGTTTACAAAATACAGGAATCTCTGAGCCTGTGCGTTTGGTGTTGCATAGGATTCCCAGTTAATAGTGGCGTAATTAAAGTCATCCATGAATATGGTATTGGGTTAGAAGGCTAGTGTTTCTAATAAGTTTAAATACATGGTATGGATTTCCTGGGTCCTAGAGGGGGGCCTATATCTTGCAAGGAAGTGGTATTGGATTTTGCCTATGGTGATTTGAACATGGAGAGCGCAAGTGCATTGTCCTGTTTGACCAGCCTTGAAATTTATTTACGTTTGATGTAACTAGAGACACCTTCACCTTTAGTTCCTGCCTGTGAAGTTGCTGGCTTAAATGTGTGGAAGGCATTATAACCTTGCACTTTCTGTGTGCTCTCCATGGCTTTAAACCGTGCTTCAGTGACCACCGCAGATGTCAGCATTCTCTAGGGTAAAGAGCGCTTCTAGGGAGTGGATTTTTTTGTTTAGACTTCTAGCATTGAGCAGTAATACCTTTTGATTTTCTTGGTTTTTATTTATTTTATTTATATGTTGGAAGTACTTTCAGTTTGGCATTGCTTAAAAAGTCAATATGGGGGAAGACAATGTTTAGCTAATATTCAAAAGCCTAGAGGGGGAGAGGTGCAGAGCATCCCTGGCAAAGCAGCACGGTCTGTCGGCCATGTTCTTCCATGCTGACAAATATTTCACTCCCTTAGAATGACACCAGAAACTAAGCCAATTATTAAAGTCAATCATCTTTTGTTCGTATTGTGGCATCATCCTTGGAGAAGGTAAAATGCTGCTCAGTGCTAGGCTCATACCAGCCTGAGACACAAATTCCAAGAGCTCTCAGTGGTTATTGATGGACTTCTGCACAATATATGCAAGATACAGGCCTTTCATTATATTATAAGGCTCAGTGTTTTATTGGCAGTTGGGTTGCCCAGAATTATGTATTATTAAACAGAGAAGAGACAAAGTCAGTATCCAGAGCATAGGTTAAATTATGCAGAGGCAGATTTGGCCTGCTGCTATAGACATCAAATGTGACCCAAAAAATGTATGTTTTCTCCCAAGTTTGGCAAACCTGCAGCTAAAGTTAGGATAACACAGTATGCTTACTAGAGAAAAAGCAGCTTCTACGACTTTTTCCATATCAGGGTCAGTACAACAGAGACAAATCATTAAAAGGAAGAAAAGAAAACAGTTTAAAGTAGCAGGTAGCAGATCATCCATTAGTTAGCACCCATCATGTCTACCTTCACAGGTGCTTGATCTGGGTGACTTTAAATATATACAAGATTGCATATGGCTTTATAATGATATTTATCTTATTTTTCTTAATGAGAATGATTCAGGTTATAAGACAGCTGCTGTTGTTTGAAGTACTAAGATGAGAATATAAGACAAATTTCTTCTTGGCAAGAACCATCCATGGTTGTTAGACCTCTGGAGTTTCAAAAAAACATTTATATGTGGCCTGTTATTGGATGCATATTACTGTGCAATAATTGTCATGTGAAATGCTGACTGGTATCAACATCATTAACGGTGCATTTTATTTTTGTTATTTATCCTTTTGTTGACTAGGTTATTGGCCTCTTTTCATTGGAGACCTGAGGCAGTATTTATACTACTAAAGGAAGTTTGAGCAGGGCAAATGGAACATCCTCTACTTTTTAGAGGCAATCACTAGATGGTGCCAGATGGCTGCATCTAAGATGGAGGCTGTGGGTGGAAATGAGCTGGGGGAGCAGAAAAAAGAAACTAATTCAGGAGAAAAAAAGAAATTTCACAAGGAAAAAATATGTTTTGGAGGCGAATATCGTGGCATCAGTAGGTGTGGATGACTCTGTTTAAAAAATGCTAGAAGAAACAGGACCAGAAGAATCAGAGGCCATGCAGCAAAGTATGGTAATGGACAAAATATTTGGCAGTGAGGAGATGGCAAAAAGACTGAAGGATGTTCATAGGTTCATAGTTCATACTAGGCCATCTGCCCTAGGGCATTTATAAGCCTAGCCAGAATGTGTTTGGCTTTCGTCACCCATTTTAAATTAATTTTGCTATGCCCTTTTTTGAGGTTAGTATACTGTGCCTCTGTGTAACAGTGACACAGAAGTGATACCCGGGGTAAACCTACGATCTCCCATCCACTCATCAAGATTCCTCTTGAAGAGAGTCAATGAGGGACTCTGCCTAACCTGGACTGGGATTTTATTCCAGAGTGAAGGGAGCCTCTGGGTTATGAATCTTTCCCTCCAGCATGTCCTATTTATTTCAGTGCTGAGGTTCAAGTCTCTCAAGCGCGTAGCTCAATGGGATTTGGATTTTCTGAGGTGCAGCATGTCCATTAATTCCGGGTTGGACATGGCTTTATACATCAGGCACAGATCGCCCCTGAACAGGCGGTATGCCACTGAGTAGAGCTGGAGTTTCTTTAACCGGGCAGCATATGGCATCTGTTTGAGCCCTTTGATCCTCTTGGTGAGGTACTTTTGGGGTCTTTCCAGTTGCTGCAGGTATCTGGTAAGGTACATCCCAAAAGGGGCATTGTACTCAATTATGGGCCTGATGAGGGATGAGTAAAGAGGCACGATGACCTCCCCTGATCTAGATGTGAATCCCTTCATGATTAGGTGGGCTATATAAAATGTTTTTCTAACCACTTTGGCCACGTGGTTGTCAAATGAGAGACTGCTATCAACTTGGGTCCCCAGGTCCCTAATTACTTCTTCTGTACTTAATGGATTACCACCTATGTGGTAATTTGTGGCACTGTTTTTGCCAAAGGGATGACTATACACTTTTGGCGTTTAGCTTGAGGCCATGGCTCTGGCACCAGTTGTCTGTTTCTATGAGGCCCTTTTGGAGGATGCTTGTGTCAGCTGGAGAGTCGATTATGGCGCCCAGTTTGCAGTCATCTGCGAACTTGGTCAGCCACAGTCCTTCCGTGTTGGCCTGTACCTCCGAGAAATATATACCGAACAAGAGAGGTCCCAGGACTGAGCCTTGTGGGACACCACTTGTAACTGGTTTGGAGTCTGACATGGCTCCAGCAATTCTAACCATGTGGGTTCTGTCCTTGAGCCAGTTTGCAACCGATCTAGTGACATAGGGGTTTATATTTAAGCTGGTGAGCTTATCTATAATGCCCGAGTGGGGTATTGTATCGAAGGCTTTTGCGAGGTCCAGGTAGGCTGTGTGGACCACCTTCACCTCATCAGTGGCCTTGGTGACTGTTTCAAAGAAATCAACCAGGTTTAAGAGGCAGGATCTGCCCTTAACAAAGCCAAACTGGGTAGGATCCAGTGTCTGTAGGTCCCCAATATCTTTATTTATGAGGTCCATGATGATCCTTTCCATAGCTTTGCAGACCAAGCTAGTCAGGCTTATGGGGCGATAGTTTCCAGGATCCGTTGAGGCACCACCTTTGTGGAGAGGGACCACTGTTGCTGTACGCCACTCTTTGGGTACATATCCTGTAGTAAGGCTGAGATTGAACAGTAGTTTTATGTTTGGGTTTAGCTCTTCTTGGAGTTCATGTAGGACGCAGCCCGGGGCACCGTCTGGTCCCATTGATGCTGTGTTTTTTGCTTTGGAGAGGGCGGCTCTTACCTGAGCATTTCAGATGTCAGGGGGGGCAGCAATCTGCTGGGATAGATATTTGCCCTTTTGGTGGGGAGGGGGGGAGAAGTTTGCGCTGAACCTGTCAGCTAGGATGTTGGCAATGTCTGTGGGTTTGGTGTATTTTTTGTCATTTTGGACTAATTCTGAGCATATCTGGGAATTCCCACCCAAGTTCCTAACATAACTAAAGAAAGCCTTGTGATTATCCTTAGTGTCCTGTGCAATTTTTCTCTCGAAGCTGGCCTTAGACGATTTTATGAGTGCCCGTAGTTTTTTGCTAATACTGATCAGAGATGCCTTCCCTTTTTGGAATTTTGCTCTATCATTTAGTAGCTTCCTCCTTTTATTGTATAGTTTGTTTATGGCTGGGGTCCACCAGACAGGACGTCTGCCTTTGGAGGATTGGGTCTTGGTTTTATTTGGGATTGCATGATCCATGCATTCCAGAAGGTGCTCATAGAATGCATTTATAAAGGATTCTGCGGTCTGGGCCATATTTTCCACAGGCCCGGGGGCTTTGAAGGATTCCACCTCGGTTTTGAGGAGTGTGAAATTTGCTTTAGAGAAGTTTTTCACTGTGGTTTTCTGGGCAGGAGGTGGGGTCAGGATGTGAATATCCAGTGAGATTAGTTTATGGTCTGATCTTACCAGTGAGGGATACACTTCTGGTCTGGAGCATAGAGTCCCCATGTTGGTGATGATCAGGTCCAGTATGTTTTCCCCTCTTGTGGGAGTGGTAACAAGTTGTTCCATAGCATTTGAGTTTATAAATTCTAGGAACCTTTGGGTAAATTTTGTTGTGGATACAGAGAGAGAGAGAGAGAGAGAGAGCATGTCTGGTCAGTGGAGTAACTGAATTTAAAGGCATGCTCTGTGGTGGGTTTCAGGAAGATGGAATGGAGATCGGGAAACGCAGACAGACTGAGAGAGTGAGGAAGCTGGCATAATGGTTAAGGTGTTTACCTTACAGACACAAGGTGCAGGGTTTGATTCTCACATGGGATAATTGGCTAGGTGTAAAATGACCCACAAGGGCAGTTAGCCTAGTACTAATCTATGACCCTATCAGCTGTGTTTACTCTAGAAACACAGCAGCAGTAGCAGGCTCCAGTGAAAGACTGCAAAATGAAAAGGACGTGCAAGTGCAAAGGAGACTAACTGGAGTTGTTGAGAGTTGGAGGGAAAGGCTTGTTGTGTGTGTGAAAAAGTATAAACAGCAAATAAACATTTACTGTGCTTTAGACATTGTTGTTTTGTCCTTAATATTCAGTTTGTCTGATATTAGGGCATTAATACATATAGGAACTGAACCTTTCTGTGAAATAACTTTTGAGACATTTGCATTAGCAGACAAATGTGTTAATGAATGTCAAAGGAGAAGTAACATATCTCCTTGGAAGCCCTATATTTATCATCATTTAAATGTACAGTTATAAGGTATGTTGTTGCAATTTAGAACAACTAATAGAAATGAGAGAGAAGAGAATGAATTCAAATCTTAGTTTTTTCTAAGCTTATGCCAGGATATACATGACATTAAAGAAAGTTGTGAATGATAGAAAAGTATGAACTGGGGGATGGCAAGTTTATGTAACTGTCAAAACCAGAAAATAAGACGTTATAAAATGTGCTTAATGTGATAGTAATAAATGGAAGATCTGGGGGCATCCAAAACATGTTTTTTACTATGTGGATGAATTACATTTAGGTTTATAGATAAATGCTAGGCTAACTGCCCTTGTGGACCATTTTAAGCGTAGCCAATTACCCCACGTAAGAATCAAACCCTGTACCTTGTATCTGTATGGTCAACTCCCTCCAGGATTGTACAAAAAGAAGGTGTGGGCAGTGTGGTGAGTTTTGATATTCTTAAAAAAAAAAAGGGAAACCATATTGTATGAAATGCTGACGTGAGTAGCATTGTTTGACTGTCCACAAATAAATGAAGGCAGTCAATGTGAGGAAAAATGGGGGGCAGCAAATGTTTTACTCAAGAAAGGGTTGACGTGAATGATAAAATGATGGGGTTAAGGAAGTACAGAATAAAAATATAGAAAAAGATGCACCAGATGAAGTCCCCAAACTAATAAATGAAAAAGAAATACATACAGAAATGGAAAACAGGTTTGGGGTATTAGAAATAGAGGAAGAAGAAGAAGAAGAGGGAGATATGAGTTCTGAGTTAAAAAAGTAAAGGTTTCTATTGGGGGAAGGGTGAGAAGGAAAAAGGAGGCCAAAAGATGAGCTGAAAAAAAATGCAAAAAATGAAAAAAGGTTAAAGCAAGTGTGGCATCACTGAATGTGACTAGCATGAAAAGTGATGTTAGAATAATCATGGTGTTTGAAGAGAGTAAAAAAGTAGATGCAGAGATAATTTGTTTACTTGACATAAAATGTATAGATGAAAAGGGTGGAATTTGAGATGATGTAGGAAAGAAAAATGATGTTGACTATAGGGAGTGATACACGCTTAATTGCTGTAGTATTACTAAAAATGAAGATATTAAAATATTAGATATAATAATGGTGGTGATAACAGTTTGAGATCTAGTGTGTGATGTAAAAAAGGGACGGAAAGTGTTCAGAATAGTAGTAGCATATACATATACAAATGGAACAGAAAGAAAAAATGTTTGCGTAAATTCAAAATTATGTGATAGTAAATACGTCTATTATGGTGGTGGGAGACTAAATGTAATTAAAGAAAGGTAAAAGGGGGAATAGGACAAGATGCAAAAATGTTAAGAGAGTTTGAAAATTATGGTAGGTTAAGAATAGGTAAGAGGGAGAGAAAATACTGATATGAGGGGTTATTTAGAACAAATATTGATTATATTTTGTTTACAGATGACATGAAAGAAATAAAAGATGGAATTAGAGAATCCAAGCTTTCTGATCACAGGGCAGCACGGGCAATAATAGCATTGAATGGAAATATAACAGAAGAAGGAAAAGGGCCAAAAGGATGGACAAGAAAATTGCAGGAATGGAATATCTTAAAAAAGAGGGCGATTTTGAGAAGATCATATGCCAATGAAGCCATGAAGAAACATTTAAAACATATTCTTAAAATTAGAGTGAAAGCAGTGGATGAAGGAAATGATGATATATAATAATCAAAAATAAGCTTGTGAGAGAATAGTAGAGAAAGGGGCAGAGAAAAGTCTTGAAGAAGAAGATATTATATGAATATAATAAAGAGACAATAGAAATAATGATATTTAGATAAAATTATTATTTCAAACGGAGAAAAGAAAAAGATTCACAATTTTAGGTAATAATATGAGATGTAATTAGAGAAAAATGAAGATAACAATGAAACATGAAATAGGGCAGTTACTTTTTAAAGAAGAGGATGTTATCAATATAGGTGAAAAGCATGCATAGAATATGCATGACAAAATGTGACATGGGGTGTATGAAAAGAAGGAAAGATGATGAAAAAGGAGGTAGTGGAAAAACTAAAAAAAAAAATAACTGAGAGGAAAGAGTTAGAGAATGGTATAAAAAGGTAAAGAAGAATCCGAACCATTATCACGTTGATTAGAGTTTAACAAGAAATGTTAGATGGTGAAAAAGATGCTTTTCTGTTACTATTGAATGAATAGATGTAGGAAGGTTAAAAAGCAAAGGAGATTTGTAAGGGGGTTATAAAACTATACAGAAAAGGGGAAGAGAAGAAATAAAAAACTGGAGATCAATTACATTGGGAAATATTGACTATATTATTTAGGAAGCTTATTCAGAAAAGATTGATGGGTGCCATGAAAGAAGAATTGGATGAAGGCATGTATGGAGAGAGGGGTAAGACAGTAAATGAAATGCTAATTATGGTTAATGAAATGGTTGAAGCAGGAGGAAAAATAACAGCATGTGATGTGACTAAGGCATCTGATAGTACTGATCTTGGGGAAATGTTGAATATTTTAAAAGAATATAAGACAGGAAAAAAATACGGATAGTGCAGACAATTTATGAAAAATCATGTATGTCTGTGATGTTGAATAGGCAGGAAAAAAGATAAGACAGGAAGAGGGGTAAAGAATGTGGCTGTTTGTGATGGTAATGAATGCAGTTATACAAACATGTAGATCAAGGTCAGAGGATGGAAGATGGAAAGTTAAAGTAGGGATAAGGTTACCATTAATGTTAACCCATGCAGATGATTTGGTCTTAGTAGACAAGAACAAACATTGCATGAAAGAGATAATATACTGAACAGAACAAATTTTATGTACAGTAGGATTACAATTAAATAAGTCAAAAAGTAAAGGATTTGGAGATGTGATAAGAATGGCAGGAATTTATTTTACCAGAAATAAAATTTATGTACTACAGGTTTAATTTCGAAAGGGACAAGCAGTAACAGAACAATGGAAAGAATTTCTTAAAAAAAAAAAAAAAAAATATGAAACTTGACAGATTGGTAGAGGGTATTTCTGTTGTCCCAAAGAGAATGGGTAAATATGTTTAACACATATACTTTATAAAAGCTTGTATATTTAGGCCATATGTACTTGTTTCCAGTCTGTATTGAAACTGAATTATTGGGAATACTTTTTGGTTTTCTGTAGGGAACAAGGATGAATCCAGTCAAAGGAGGGATGGTTTATAATGGAAAAGAAAAGGGATCTTGGATTTAATAAAGCGAATTGTTTCCTTACTGTGAATACATTTTGGGGGTAATAAAATGTGTGTAAAAATACCATTTTAGTTTTTTTTCTGTGAAAAATACAAAGGTACATGGATGGGTGGGAATAAGAAAAGAGAAACAAAAGGTTTGGAAGAGAAGGAATATGAAAGTAAAATAAAGACATGGAGAAGTGATTTAAATGATGTAGACAGAAAGGAAAGAATGGTGGGGGAAAAGTGTGAATACAAGAAGTCAGTATGGAAAAGGCAGAAAATACTTGAATCTTTTTTTAATACGAGATTTTCGTTACTTTTATTACTGGACAAACTGCAGTGAAACGTAAGATGAAACATAAAATGATGGGACAAAGAATGTGTAATAGCTGCAATACTAAAGAGACGTCATCACACTGATTTTTGGATAGTAAGAAGAAAAATGAAGGTTTTTGGACATTATTGAAAGATGTTTGTGACTGGAAAGATTTAAAAGCATTGATATGGACATAGTTTTGTAGGAGTAAAAAAGAAAACTAAAAAATGGGATAAAATTGTATTCATTGCTAGCTGGTATTTAAAACGATGTGACGAATGGCTGTATAGTGAAAGGTAAGATAATGAAGAAGTGATATGTGATATAAAAATGGTTATGGTGGTAAGGGTGGATGCATGAAATGGGTTTTGCATGTGTTTAGGAAGATAAACATGTAAAGTGCTTTACTGCGATGTATAAAGTGCAGTTATAATGAATTATAAACAATGAATGAAAAATAGAAAAATGTTTATATAATAAAGCAATCCCTAACTCTTTTCAGTACGTGGCATAGGGTCTTTTACATCCACGTGAACTGCTAACAACTCAAGCAGATGGGATCATGATTTAACATCTCATCTGAAAGATGACACACCCAGGTGTGCAGCATCCCTTAATGCTGCAATGCAGTGTCAGCAATCCAGTCACCTGGAGTGGGAAAAGAACTCACAGCCTTCTGGTATTCCAGCCCCAAAGCTGGCACCACTGACACTATTATCTTAATGACAGTGATTCAGGTAAGAAGATTGCTACTGCTGCTGTTAAAAGGACTGAGATAAGAACACAAGACAAAAAAAAATACATGTGTGTGTGTGTGTGTGTGTGTGTGTGTGTGTGTATTTAGTGCTGTACCAACTTGGAGTTGAAAGAATAGTTTTAAGGCACACATTAAGGGAGACTCATGGCAGATGATGGTGTTGATGATACATACAAATATTTCAGGTATGAGTAATAATGCGCTTCTAGCCTGCTAATATACCAAAAAGCAGTTATTCCCATAGTGTGTGTGTGTGACAACCCACCATTGGACCAGTAATCAAGGAGCCTCATTCCTCACCACTGGCAACAGTGGAGGATGTACACTGGGAGAATAACAGGTGTGCATGCAATATTTCCAGAAGGAGCCCTGTTTTCCCTGCAATTTCCCTTAAGAGCATACAGAGACCACAATCAGTCCAGGGCTGGTTTCTCTCTCTTTCTCCAGATCCCCAATAAGACTCCCCAGTGGCACAGCTGTAGAGGTGAGATCTCAGCTGAGTGAACAACAATCCAAGACCTACCAGGACCCTCTCTGTCCAACCAGTGCTTTGTGTCCCTGCCCATAAAGCTGACACACACACACACACACACACACACACACCTGGAAAAGGCTGGCACAGGTTTACTAGCTATGCTACCTTCTGACCAGACTATAAGGTAGTTACTCCTGCCACCAGTCAACTCCTTATCGGCTACTTTAAGGCCCTTAACAAAGGGTGACCAATCTTATTGTGTAATATTAATATCAATACAAATGGTAGTTTGAGCAAGAATATGGCTATTAGGTGCAGCCCACACAGTGTCACCAAAAAATATGCAAATACTCTCAAAACTTAAATATCTCTAGACAGATTAGTCACAATGAAAGGTTTCAATATATTTAATAATAAACAATAAAAGAACAAGAAAATAGTATATATTCACAGTGACATCAGAATTCAAAATCACAGGAAACATTTAAAACAAAATTGCAGGAGAGTCTCAAATAAATAAAGAAAAATATCTAAACTAAGATTTGCTATATTCCTGACTATATCTAAGAATGTTACTATACCCTAGAAACTTATTTACAGAGCAAGGCAGATGTTGTGGTGAATGGTTCTTGTCAGGTCCAAAGCAGAATATAGAATGCAGTCTCTCTCTAAGAGGCTTCTCAAATTAATATCTCAAATATTACTGCTGGGATAACTTGCAGAATGACATCATGTCTTGTCATCTGACGGATAGTTCCCAGATGAAACCCGCACTGCTAGAAACTAGCAGTATTTAGCTATATACAACAACAAAGACCAACAGTGAGTCCCAGCTCTACCTTCCAAAATAGTAAAATTTATTCAGTTCGAACAAATCTTTTCTCTAGCGCTTCGGCCAACAGCCTTTACAGAGTAAAACAGAGACACTCTTAAAAACTGCAGAATATATACAAATTGAAGCAATAAATCAATTATACAATCAGATAATTTAAAAAGATGTAATGCATATTTAAAGTCACAGTTTTAAATAAGACTTTGCCAGTTACATTCTCTGTTCATACCATATGGATGTAGAGTACCATACTTCATAATTAAAATAGCAGTATTTAGCATCTGCCTGTAAACATACATAGACCTCAGATCTTTGGTAAATGCTGGAAGTCATAAAACAATTACTTTCCTCCACACTTCAAGACTAATAATTATTTCACCCTAAAGACAATACAGAGAGCTCCCTAGTACAGACCATTGTGTCTCTTGTTGCACTGAAAACTGAAAGATACCATCTTTCATTGCGCAGCCATAAAGAAATTTAATTTCAGCTATTTTTCTGAAGTTAACTTCCTGTATTCCAGTTTCCACTGTTAGAATATATACATTTAAACACTTACAATAGTGCATGTACATTTCTGTTCTATTCCAGTAGGGCACACTGTGCTTACATTTGAAACAGCACTTTGCAAAAACCTTTCAACGCATACATCGCTGTACCAGCAGTTTGATATACACATGACATACAGTTCTAACACATTTGCAACTGAAGCATCTTATATAAATCATGTTGATATTCAAAAATGACATATAATTATTTACAAATTTCGAGACAGCAGTGCTGCCAGTCTCCCCCTTTGTCACAAAGTGTCCAGGCTGTTGTTAAAAATATCTAAACTAGTACTTGCTTTAGTGTATGTGGTAGCCTATTCCATGCATCACTACTCTCTCAGGGAACCAATTACTACACTTCTCATTCCTATATGATCTTCTACATTGTTACTGTTCTTAAAATGTTTTGTAATAACTTAAAGCTTTTCTCCCAGGGCCTCCCCTGAAAATGGGCTTCTACCCAGATGGACTTTCCCAGTAATCAAATGTCAATCAATAAATAAATAACTACATGCATACATAGGTTGTCTGAGGATTCCCTACTACTTTTTAATAATCCCAAATGTTACCAAAGGTAGATAGCCATAATTGCCCTATATACTTTAATAAGGTCTTCTCTTAAATATCTATATGAGATACTGTACAAGTTAAGATATTTTAGTCTTTCATAATAACTTAACTTTTCACATCTATAGATACCCTTGGTAAACTTCAGCTGTACTCTTTCCAGCTTACTCATGCTTATTTTCTTATAAGGTTCCATATTGTCATTGCATGCTCGAGTTTGAGTGTAATATAACTTAGAAACAATGATTTTATAATTTCTGATTACCTAGACTTTATTAATCTTTTTATACAATCTATCGTTCTAGCCATTTGTCAATCTCCTTCTCATAAAAATATGTGTCTCTTCTACCCCTACTGACATTATGTCACGGAATGAACTCCTGAGATTGGAAACCAAAGAGGGGTTCAATATTCTTAAGTTACAAGCAAAACCAGTGTCAGTGGTCGTTAGTTTCTTCCCCTTTCCATGGTGCATGAATTGCAAAGCATCCTGAGTTGAATCTTTTTACAAGTCTTTAGGAAAAATTTCAACAGACCAACATAAAAAGAGAAAGAAGGCTAATTAGACTCAGAAATAGAGGAAAATAAATGAGAACCAGTTTAGTTTATTTTCTGTATAGCTGTATTACCCTTCACATCTATACCCCGTATTTTACTTATTTTACCTGCATATGTGCTACTCGGGCAGCTTAGGGAACACCCAAAATGCACATATGTCAACAAAGCCGTTATCATTTTGGAAAAATAATAATCAATAACAATAAATGTGCAGACCAAGGGACAGGCTAGCTTATATGATCATAAGAAATGCAAGCACTCTGAGTCCTGTGACTATTTACAGCTTGCCAATGCTTGTTAGACTTTAAAGAACTATAAATATATAAAAGATCAAAAGTGGATTTTAGTGGTATTTATCCTACTTCTCTTAATGAGAATAATTCAGGTTTGAAGTAATGAGATACAAATACAAGACAGATACATTTTTATCTGGTGCTGTTTGCTTTGAATCAAAGGTTTTGCTAGGTTCTAACAATCTCCTCCACTGCAGAATTCCTGGGCATAACTAGACATACACTATGTACATACAGCATTCATTTTTTTGAGCTGAAAAATATATTTGTCTTGTGCAATGATGTGCACAAATTTAAAATCACCATGCGATTTACCAAGCTTTTAAGTATTTTTTTTTAGAATGCCATGTTCATAGGTTCATAGTTTAGTACTAGACTAACTGCTCTTATGGGCCATTTTAAGCCTAGCCAATTATCCATTGTGAGAATCAAACTCTGCACCTTGTGAGTGTAAGGTAAACATCTTAACCATTATACCATCCTCCCACAACAACCTGTTGACTAAATCAGATTTTTTTTTTAGATTAGAATGCCAGTCTGACTAAATGGTAATTTTGCTTATGCCTGCCATTTCATTTTTTTTCTGTACAGAAAAAGTCATTGGTGCCCAGAAACATGTACTAATTGGCGTGGAAGTACAGATGGAGTGGGAGGGGCTGCATTCTGGAAGTTGTTCTAGTATTATGAAAATTCTGGCCACTCCCGCTTTCCTGTAAATATCATACAGCGGGGAGGGCACTATTCTATGATTTGCATATGCAGGATTCTATAAACTGAGTAATTAATTCAGTACATTTTGGAACTAATTCATCTTGCTACTGTTCTGTGCATGTTTATATTTCTCCTGCTTGATGTCTATCACCAGTGACCTCAAATGTCCTATGCAATGAATTATATACCATTTAATAATGACAAGTGGAAATGCATGTTTTGCTCCCTACAATGATTTATCATATATTAAGACTTTAAAAAAAGCTTGCCATTAACTATAAAGGAAAATAATTTGCAATTTATATAGTCCTTACTTTACAGTTATGATAATTAACCATACACAGATGTTTTGCAGCTAAAATGGGATTAAAGTATGACCAAAATAATAATTAAGTAAAATCATAGTATACAAGATCTAATCTCCACCACTTCTGCCTCACAGTTATAGATTAATATCTCCTTGGAAGATATTTTGAAATATTTTGAATTATACCAATGTTTTAGTTTGTTACCTCTCAAGTTTGTTATGTGTAATGAATAACCTTTAATAAGTCACTTCTTTTAAAAGTCTGATAAAATCCTAGCTATTAGCAGTATGCAAAAGATTCATTCTGCATATGTGGACAGAATGTGAGATATTTGTATCAGCATTTAGAACAAAATACATTGAGAAGAAATCCACTAGTTATAGGTCAGATTCTCCACATGCAGTTCTTTTGCTTGTGGTTGAAACGTGAATTTGTAGGTGAAAACTGGACATTTAAAAACAAATGTTACAATGCACAATAAAGAATATTCCATTAGGCCACACTGTTTCTTTCATAACGTTATTTTCCTTTGTACTTCCGGTTTATGCATAAACATGTCTGTCTACTTTGTTTGAATTTTGGGGGGTTGCTACCAGGGATCTGGTGACTGTAAACCCTGTGTCATGTGGCGTGATATTTCTGATGAAGACAATTGTTTGGTGGGTCTCCCTTTTTTACTGGACTGTGTACTTACAGTTCTTGCTTTAACAAACTTGATGGACTAGGGCCAGGGGGGTCACTTGTGTGGCCTCCTTGCACACTGCAGTCTCTGGTTAGTTGAGTTACATTGCGACAAAACCAATTAGTTAAAATGATACTCTGCAAACTGACAATGCTTAAAAATATGTAGTTTCATACCACTGCCCACTCAACAGAAGAGAATGAAGAGTTTCTGAATTACTGTATTGATTATTCTATTGTTAACTGGCTTCATCTTAGAGAAAATAAATATTTCCATTTGTGTTAAATTTTGTTTTGGGCACTGGGCTTAAACTAAACTTCAGTAAGAATGGTACATAGTACCCTTGACATTGCATGCATGCACAGCTTTGATTACCTGATGACTCATCAGTGCATTACAGACATGCAGCAACGCATTCACATCTCATTCATTTATCGATTCATTTGTAAGACCTGCTCTGTTATATTAATGTTACAAGAACTACCATATAATTGCTTGAGATGATCATTATAAAAAACACTATAATATACTTCTGCAGCTATATGCTAACAGCGACTTTTATCTTTTAAGAATGGATTTAGGATATGTTAATTCTACAGCTTATTGATGTTTTAGGTATCTTTATCTAATTTAATTTAAGTATTTAGGAGTATAGTCATTTTGCTTGTAATGCCATTTTCTGTCTAGTTTATTTTTTAGTAGTTATAAATAATTAAAAATCTATTGTCAGATTTATCTCCAAAGAGAATGATTTATGTTTAATTCCTTTCAGGGATTTACTGATGTAATGTGTATTCCACACCTCTAAGATATGCACTCCCTGTTGACTGAGGATGAGAAGAAGTAACAGAATTGGACTTAAGTTCTGTTAAAGCAACCATAAGTTTTAATGGCCAGATATTTTATGACACAAGATTTTGGTAGGATATAATGTACATATGATATCCTTAGATATGTCACCCCATACTTAAATCCCCTAATAAGCATTAAACAGATATCTTAACATAGTTTTAAGCAGTAATTAAAGCCACTGGATTATATAAGGATGGTACAAAGGAAAAGTCTTACCAGATTGTATAATCAAGCCATATTTTCTGAAGATGCAGCTCTGATTTTGACCTGGCATTTTATTATATTTTAAAGGAAGACATAACTGTTCATACCAATATAGAGATTTACACTCTTCTCTTAATAATACAACTTCACAATCATATTTTAAGTTACACAGAACATGGATGGAATTAAAATACTCAGACTTTGATTTACAGTACTTAAAAATGAAATTCTATTTTCATGTGACAAAATCTGGAAAATTTGCTGATGGCTTTCAAGTGTAATTTCTAGACATTACTGTGATTCTATTACAACTTTTTAGAGCATCTATATAAATAACATTAAATCAGATTCCAAGTACTGACAGAATTATAAACAGTTAATATAAAAAGAAAGTCAAGTTCAGGTAAATGAGTGTTCTTGCCAAAAATGCCAAAATCCATGAAAATTACACGAGGTCCTTTTTAAAATTATGTCATGTTTAATCAACATGTTATTATTCAAATCTGAAACTTCTGCAATGTTTTTTTATGGGGGGGGGGGTCAAAAGCAACACTCCCAAAGTGCCAAAACTCAAAAGCATTTTTTAATTCTGCAGGGAGGCAAGATACCTGCACAACTGCAACCCCTGACATGGACATGACAGCAAGCCCTTATAACCAAAAGTAAAATAGTTGTCGTATCTGAGATTACACAAACTCTGAGATCAGGAAGACAGTGAGGAAGCTTATAATGTCTTACTCAATGGTGGAATACGTGGACTTTTCTAACCTAAGGGCTTCACTGTTAACAAATTACTTTTCATAAAAAGAAATGCCAAATTCTACTTCAGAATGAACAATTTTAGTATTGCCAATATTTTATCTGCAGAAGAATGGGTTGTAGAAATACATTTCATACCTTTAGCCAAAATTTTTTTTCATCTGAGATTTGTCTTCTGTTCAGATCAAATTCGTGGAATTTCAAGAAGTTGTCTTTCACAATAACTTCCCCTCACTCTCCCCCTGAAAAAACTTCCTCTGCCGGGTTAGCTGGTCTGCAATTGTCCAATCCATTACAGTGTTGAATTAGGTTTGAACTGCCAACAACAAACAAATCCTTAACTGAAGCTCTTAAATTGCATAGTTCTGTGCATCTACCAGAACTGAAGGCATAGACATCAATTTTTTCTGTTGCTAAACTAACAATAAAAGCCTGTATCAGATGATGCATTTGTTCAAGTCTTCTGTAACCAGTCTGCCGAACTTTCCAGTTCACCTCATTTAAATTTTATATTTCAAATGGGCCTTGCCATTTAGCCAAAAAAAAAAGCAGTTCAGTGTCTACTGAAGAACTTTCATATTTTACATTTTTTGTAAATCACATTGTTTATTAGACACTGGAAATCTTAAGAAGCAGGTTGTCAGCAGAAGATTATTTTTTGAAAGGCTTTCAGGAAGCAAGTGGTTTTCTGACTTAGAAGGCGACAGGAAGCATTGGGATTCATTACCTTCCGGCTGCTAGGGACTGAACGAGTTAAGCCATTTTGTAGCTCAAAGTATGGTAGTAAATAGAAAGCTCTTATTCTGCTGTGTCCTGTACAATTGTTCTACCTATCTATCTGTCTACATTTCCCTTGCGTTGCTCTATGTCACCTTCCCAAAATGTGTTTTCTTTTTCAAAGTGGCTTATTCATTACAATAAGAAAATATAATTAACTCTAAAATTAAACAGTATGATACTATGAGTGCAAATGTTGCTCAGCATCAAGATTCTCAAAATGAGTTTAACATGTCATAGTTTTACTTATGTTAACAAACTACTGTGTAATCTTTAAAAAAACAACAACAGCAGGGCACTGCCATTGTGCAGTATTCAGAATAAGATTTGGACATAACTTGTAAAAAGCACTCCAACCCCAGCGAATCACTACCAGATAAAAATGCCAAAAGATAGCCATGGAAACCAGTAAAATAAAATAAATATAAGTTTATTCAACCAAAGAAACACACTGCTACATAGATTAAGCACTTTCGTCCTCATAAATTGGGACTTCATCAGAATCAGTCATTAGAACCAATATCATTCTTTTATACCGTGTTGAGATTTAGACATAGTGACAGTTATGCAGGACTAGTAGGAGGGTAAGTTATTATGTATGATTTCAGAAAATGTGGATACTAATCAGAGAGAGATATGCTTCCATACACCAAAAGCTACCTTAGCGCACACAAGACATGAAAATAAAGTGAAAATGTGAATCTTTTCAGGTTAAAGCTCAGTTTATTATATTGCTTATGTTCAAAACAATATAGTAAATAACATATAGTAAACACAAAACAAGCTGTTGAAGTAAAAGCACAGTATATAAAACAGTGTAATAATTTAATAATTGAAAAAATGAATCAAACAAATTGGACATTCTGTGAAAATCTGGACAGCTGAGAGCTGTCCAACCTACCTGTATTGTCCCCCAGTGGGAGACTGCCCTGTCACTGTTGACCAACGTCCTTCACCCACCATATCTTCTACTGTCCATTACCTAAACTGGGGAACTGAACCTTAACCTCCCTGTGCAACAGTCCCTCTATGAAGAAAAGTAAAACATAAGAAAGTATGTGTTCCTAATACAACTGACTGTTCTAAAGCTAGTTCTGTTTAGATACTCCAGGTTATTTTAAGCTAGTTCTGTTCAGATACTCCAGGTTATTTTTATACACTCCCTAGCTAGGTCGACCAGCAGCCAAAGCCTTTCTTTAAATTCTTGCTTGCCCTCTCCTCTTATGTCCTCTGTTCTTTAAACATAACTCCTTCCCCCTTGTACTTGTAATCTCCCAGCCCTGCTACTTTTCAGAAGAAGCTACTCCTTACTATATAACTTTTGTCCACTAGGTGGCGCCCTTCTCCCTGTCTTACCCCACTGACTCAAAACTCTTCCCTTAGGCTTGCAGGTTTTATATATTTGTAGAACTGCTGCCCCTACATCTTTTTCTTTCCTTCCACCTGTATTCCAGTTCACTTACATTTCTCTGTCTACTATCCCTACTGCTTAGGCCTTTACCTTCTACCCATCTCCAAACTTTCCTTACCAAGTCAGCTCTCCACTGATAGTTTTTCTTTGGGCTCTCTCCTTCAGTGGCTCTACCCGCTCCGTTCACCCTATGGGCTCACTCCGCTCCCTTACCCTACCCCCAAATCTCACCCACCCCCAGTACATCTACCTTTATAGTCACCTGAATCTCCTCCCCATTTCCCTTCAGCCTATCCCATCTCTTTGCTCCTCCCCCTCATAGCTGCAGTTCAATTAAGTACCCCTCCCCTTTTCTATTCCCTTACCTGACTGCACTCTCACATATACTTCTCTACCTTACATCTCCAAACTCTCCCCACTTACTCTACCTCCTCTTCTAAAGTCTATCCTACTCTAGTCATCCATGTCTCTTCCACATCATCTCACCTCTTTTACATGTATTCTCCTTCTAATAACTCTCTATAATGTAACCTCCTATTCCTCTACCAAACTACCCTCCTCTTTCCCCCTCCCCTCCTCCTCCACTCTCTCCCTTCCCCACCATTTGACATTCCACTTTTATTTAATATTCCCCTCCCTACTTCAACCTAATCCATTTCATTATTTTAAACTAAAACTCCATACAGTTTATTTAAAACCTCCAGCTATCAAATCTAAATTACATCTCCCTCTAACTTTATGTCACAATCCAAAGTCTCTCCTCCTCTCTCCCTTTTCTTGGCTCGCTCTAGCAGGAGACATCCACCCCAACCCTGGGCCAACACCTAGTAACAATCTCTCTCCCACTACCTCCTCTGTTAGAAACAGCCATAAATACCTTAAGTTCATTACCATTAATACCCAGAGTATAAATAACAAAATAACAAACTTCCATGCTTGGCTAAATCACATTGCATCTGACATAGTAGCAGTAACAGAAACCTGGCTAAAACCACAAACTACTAACTCTGAGATTATACCACCTGGCTTCCAAGCTCTTCGATTCGATCACCAAAACAAAAAAGGTGGTGGTGTAGCCTTAATCTGCAACTGCCTGCTGAATCTCTGCCCTTACCAGAATCCCATTCCTCAGTTTAATAATGCTGAACTTATCATAGGAATCCTCAAATTGAACAACTTTAAAAGTAACTGTATTATAGCCATCTATATTCCCCCTGGTGACAACACTTCCACCCTAGAGAATATTCTCTTATGGGCCTCAAACAACATCATACTTGAGACTTACATTCTAGGTGATGTCAACATTGACTGGAATAAAATTAATAACAATACTCCCACCCTATCTATCAGTCTTTATAATTTTACTCAACTAATAAACAACATTACCAGACCTAACAAAAATAACCCCCCAGGGTCCATCCTGGACTGGATCTTAGTCAGCCACCCTAATAACATCTCTGACTCTGGTATACTATCTGACTCAATAAGTGATCATCTTCCAGCCTTTATTAACTGAGCTACCCAACAGCTCCCTCACCAACACCAATATGCCCACACTCATAACCTCACTAATTTTAACCCTTCTATATTCTCTGAAACCCTTAAACTAACAAATTGGGATACACTAAAAACTCTTCCTCTAGATGAAGCCTTAGAAGTCTTCAATACTACCTTCCTTAAAATCCTAAACTCCCAAGCCCCACCTCGAACAAAACAAATAAAATACAACTCTGCCCCTTGGCTAACTAAGGACACTAAAACTCTCATGCTACAAAGGGAAAAAACATGGAAACTCTACAATACAAATAAACACCCAGCTTCATTCCTTCAATTTAAGCAACTCCGCAATCTCACAAAAAAACTTATCACAAAAGATAAAAAAATCGCACTACACCAAACTACAGTCTACCCTCTCAAACAATCCCAAAAATTCTGGAATTCCATCAACTCCCTCTTACACCCAGGTACTAAATCCAATCTCTGTCCAGACAACAATAAGACTGACACAGAAATTGCAACCCTTTTTAACTCCTTCTTTACCAGCTCCATAGCCGAACTGACCAAATCCTTCTCCAATTCCACCCCCTGCCCTACCCCTAAGCCTTCTTCCCCTTCTTCTCCCCACTCCTGCTGCCCTAAACCCCCTCCCACTTTTTATCTAAAACCTGTGTCAACCATCTGTATCAAAAAACTTCTTTCCAAACTATAGCCATGCTCCAATGCCCCCAACAATATCCCATCACTCTTTCTCAAGCTCGCAGCAGATGGCATCGCCATACCCATCAGCATTCTCATGAATAGATCCATCCAGGAATCTTATGTTCCCAAACTATGGTGGGCTGCCTATATTCTGCCCCTTCATAAAGGAGGCAAAAATAATAGCATTTCTAATTTCCGCCCAATAGCCATTCTTTCCCCAATTTCAAAGGTCTTTGAAAAATGTATCCACCTGCAACTAATGCCCCACCTCCTAAATAACCATCTCCTCACCCCTACTCAACATGGTTTCTATCCTGGCCACAGTACCATTATGCTCTCCTCTCTTTCTTAGACATTGCCAACCATGCCCGTGATTCTGGAGATATTGTCTCCACTGTCCTTCTTGACCTTTCCAAGGCATTCAACACGGTATCCCACACACTCCTTCTTAACCACCTTTCTAACCTCAATCTCTCCCTCGATTCCCTTTCTTGGTTCAAATGTTATCTCTCAGATAGATCCCAAGCTGTGAAATGGCAAACAGGTACCTCTACCTTCCTACCTACCCCTACCAGAGTTCCTCAGGGTTCTATTCTCGGACCTATGCTCTTTAATGTCTTCATCAATGATTTTCACTCAGCAATTCCTCATTCTCAAATTGTGCAATATGCAGATGACTCCACTTTAATCTGCTCAGCCTCTAGCCTTCCCGAGCTCCAGGCCAAAACCCAACTGGCCTTCACAACTACAGAGAATTGGATGCTTCAAAACCATCTCTCCCTTAATACCAATAAATCCCATATCATTCTCTTCTGCCCCTCAAAAGCATTCCCTCTTGATAAGCCATCATTCAAGATCACCAGACTCTCCCACTCCTCAATAGAAGTTGTTAGTTGTGCCAAATTACTTGGTGTTACCATTGATGAACACCTGAAATTTAATACTCATATTCAACTAAACATAAAAAAACCCATCAGAAGCTCAGAATGCTTTACAGAAACGCTAACTTTCTATCTTTAGCTACAAGACAAATACTCGCCTCTACCTTCCTTCTCCCTTCTCTATTGTATGGTGCTCCTCTTCTAACCAACCTCACAGCTTCTATCTCCACAAAACTTGAAAGTTGCTACTACAAATTGCCAAATTTGCTACTAACTCTACTCATTCTACACACCATTGCATCTCCCTCCATAGTCTTCAATGGCTAGAACTCCCTAATCATCTTGATTACCTCCAACGTACTACTGCACACAAACTCATTTTTAAACCCACTGCTTGCCCTGCACTATCTAATATCTTGCCCTTCTACAATCCTCTCAGGCCTGTAAGATCAGGCCACCAAAATCTTCTTTCAGTACATAAACCTAAACGACCCCCTGGCCACCTTCTACTTTCTTATACTATTGCAAAAAAATGGAACTTGCTTCCTCCCCTTCTAAGAGTCACTACAAGCTATGAACAATTCAAATCTCTTCTCCATTCTCACCTCTCCCAAAACTGGAAATGTAATTGTATACTTCCTACATAGATCCTATTACATCCCAGTTTCAATATTCCCCCTCCTGTCCCTCTTCTTCCAACACTTTCCTCAGCTCCCCACCCTCTACTTCTTTATCTCCTTTTCCCCCTGTTTAAACTCTATGTAAATTCCTTTTATATCCTCACCTCCCCAGTGCCTATATGCCTATTCTTGCAACTGTATCTTTTACCATTTCCATAAGATGTATCTTTCACCTCAAACATAAAATGAATCTTTGTCTGTTATTTTTTATCCTCCTCCTGGCATCTCTTCTCCTTTAAATTCTTTGCACCTCCTTTTTCCTACACTTCTCCTCTGATTTACTTCATGTGCATTTCATATCTATGTATATTTTTTTTTCTTCTATGCTAAAAATACAATTGTATAAACATGTTATTTTTACTTGTTTGTAAATTGTTAAATGTGCAATATTTTAGGAATACAGAGCTTTAAGTGTGCAATGTGTTTGTAATATGGAGCTTTTCTCCCCGGGCCTCCACTGAAATGGGCTTTCGGGCCCAGTGGACTTCCCCGGTTATCAAACTGGAAATAAATAAATAAATAGATAATTCATAATGTTCTAATGATGTCGTTGGAGAGGTAAACAAGTACTTCTGGAAGATGTTTTTTAGCTGATAAAGCATTTCATGTGGGTCAGTATGAATGATGTGCACCAGACTATAAACATAGTAAGGTCAAATCCTGAAAGGGAACCCATATGAAGTTTAGACATTATGGCTAAAAGCAGGGGTTTCTGGGATTGAAAAACATGTACACAGAAACATATTTACACAAATGGACAAACACGACTATATTTAAGATACTTACATTTTTATATATTTCACAGTATCCACTAATGTGCCATTGTCTTAGTAGTACCAGCTATATCTCACTACCATCTTTGCACTTGCTATTAATATTTAAAGTCCTATCTTAGATTCAGTTTATAGTACAGTATTGACATCTGTTGTAGAGTTCCAGGAAGTAATGATGTTTAACTGAAGTGGAACAATGAACAAAATTGTAAATGAATCTCTTCCTCTGTTCTATCAGTGACACCAAGAAACATTTAATGCCCCAGTGGGGTCTGTTTCTGTCCATCAAAGAAATATTAAATCAAACACCTGTACATCTAACATTACAATGAACAGCACTTTTAACGAACAGGCATGTCATCAAATGGCCATAGTGGGTCAACATAAAGGAATTGCAATCTAGTACTAGCTTACTGGTAACTTAGATTTAACAGAACCTGCCCTTTCCCCAATTTAGTGCAACTTCAGAGTTGCTATATATAATTAGTGGGGGCACTGCCCCCCACACATGGGGATGCTCACATAAGGGAACCGCCAATAAGTATTGTTCAGTGTTCACCGAATCCTTCTGTTGTGTGTGCACCCCGCACACTCTCCAACCGTTATATATACCAACTCCAAGGTTGCACTAAATTAAGTAAAGGGCAGGTCCTGTTAAAGCTACATTACCAATAAGCTAGTAGTCGATCATGGTTGCTTTCTATGGGCATTCAATGATTCTATTTTCAAAGACATGCCTGTTTGTTAAAATTGTTATTTATTGAGTAATGTTTGATGTACAGCTGTCAGATTTAATATTTTTTCAGTGGCCAAAAATAGACACCCCAAATGGGAATGAAGTACCATGTTGTGTATTTTTTATTAACATTGCTTATGCCTGCACTACAGGGGCTTGGCATACCTCTTCAAATGTTACATATATGTGCTATGTCAGTCATGTTAACTTTCACAAACTATGTTTACTACCTTAGAGGGAAGATTCACAGAATTACAGTGTGTGTGTGTGTGTGTGTGTGTGTGTATATATATATATATATATATATATATATATATATATATATCTAGGGTCTATGTTATAACAACGAACGATCAGATGATGGAACGTTGTTATATCAAGCCCTAAAGCGCGAAAACTAAAAAAAAAACACTAAACACTAAATGAAGTGGGGCCCCCTACTTAAATATATCAACTCCAAAATCGCACTACAGTGAAAGAAACGACACAACTGTGACGGCCAGCCCAGTGATTTCTTTCCCTGGGAAAAAATTTGCTGTTCCAGCCATTTGCTATTTTGCTGGTTCGACATTTATTGTTTGAACTAACAGCGTTCGATCATCTGATTGTTCGCTAAACTAAAGTAGACCCTATATATGTATATATATATATATATATAAACATATATATAGATATATTTAGATCGAGATATGTATGTGTGTGTGTTTATGTCATATAATAGCTAAAGAAAACTACTAAAACTCATAATATTGAATCACAAAATATTGAATAATTCTATCCAGCTAAAATGACCTATTATCATAAACTCCATCTACAAAGTCAAGATCAAGTGTCATCTTGGTAGTGGTACTGATAGGAAAGAGGTTTTAGTAATGTAATGTGTAGGGTTAGGGACAGGGGTTACTTATTTGTGCTATCCCTAACACTGCCCCTATGACTTACTCTAAGAGTACAAATTGAGTTTCAAAAAACCCTTTCCCTAACAGTAACGCTGAACAAGATAGGACACAGAACACACACCACCAAACATGCAAAACAGCAAATCTATGCCCATACTTAACCCATAATCTAACTCGCAAACACTTACACACACCCCAACTATTACCTTTTCAGTCAAACATTCATTTTACCTCACACCTAACTACAAACTGTAAAAACTGAGCATTCAGTTATATAAGCAAAACTGTGAGGCAACCCTGCTTCCGCATTCTCTACTTCTGTGCTGCTCCTTCTTAAACTTGATCTGCTTGCTTTCCCACTACCACAAGATCTGCTTGCTTTCTTATTTTGGGAGAACACAGTTGCTAAGTTCCTGCTCTTTCTAATACTGACTGTGCAATCCTTGCATAAAGTGTCAAAAATTATACACACCTCAGAAATGTTCTTTGTCCCTCCTAACTACGATCAGTTTTTCACTTTTTCCCCGTTGTTATACAGCCAAGGTTCACTATCAGTTATCGGAGTCATTTTGTAACTAGCATGAACTCTAACACAAAGTACCATCTAGAAATGAAAGAACATGAGAAAGAAACTCATTTTATGCTGGGGCCCTGTGCAGCACACTCACTTTCCAATGCACAGGTGACTTCTTTCCCAGTTTATCGTTCTTTTGTAAGCTTCAGTTCCACCACAAAGACCCCCACACACTCATACCTGCTCCACTACATACAGACACTGGTATGGCTGGTGTGACGAAACTTAAGGCACTGTGAACTCTCATTAGGGATTTAATTAACAGGCTCAATACAGCTAGTTTTTCTTTGGTTCAGTTTTTTTGTAAAAGTCTTCAGCAGGTGACTGTTTTTAATTTTATTAAAAAAAAGTGAAAATAATAATAAAGCCTCTAATGTCAGAATATATAGTTCAAAAGACTGCCAAGTGGAGCGAGAGAATGAGAAATATAGAGCATGAAAGTGATAGAAAAATATATTGGATGGGACATTGTTCTTACCTGAAGCAGTTTGGTCATCTGACTATGTATTGCCTGAGAAAAGGGAAAATGAATCTATTGAGCACAGTGTAATAAAAATAAGAGAAATTATGATGTGAGAAAAATAACTGGAGATGTTTTTTCAATCCCTGCCTGCTTGTAATACCATATTAATATATCAATTTTGTATGTATTTTAAACTAGAAAAAAAAAGATTTCTGTCTTACCATAACATTCCAGCTGTGTTGTAGATCTTTGTTCATTCATTACCATTAGGACCTCCGTTCCATCCTCGGAACCGATATGGCGGTTTCCAAGCTCGTGCCAGCCAAAAACTTTCAGCAAAGATCTACCCAGAATGCCCCTCTCCTAGTTACTTCAGATCAAGTTTGCCCGCACTTCAGATCAAGTTTGCCCGCCCTTAGATAATAGATGTAGTAATAGAAAAAATAATAGGAGACTCTGTCTGAGCAAATACCCTAACCAGGAGTTCCTAAAGTCCACCAGGAGTCCGGCAGGGGGAAGGAGGGCGGGAAGTAATGAATGAACAGAGATCTACAACACAGAAGGAATGTTATGGTAAGACATAACTTATTTATTTATTTTATTTATTTTTATTTTATTTTACATTTGTTAACCGGGAGAGTCCGACTGGATATATGTCCATTTTCAGCGGAGGCCCGGGGAGAAAAGCTCCAGGTACATAACAGACATATGAACATTGTTAATGCAAAAAAGGAAGATAGTTGAGTTCTAAATACAATATAAAGATACATCACATCTTGGGAAAAAAAAAAAAAAAAACAACAGCAGCATATAAAAAAAAACATAGGTCAGTTACAAAGGCGAGGCGCCTTGTTAAAAAGCGGTTAAGGATAGTGAGGTAAGAGAAGGGTAAATGATAGTGGTTAATCAGGTTTGGAACAGGGACATTGCCAGAGAGTATTGAGATGGGGTTTAAGCTTTTTTTTGAATTGTAGGAGTGAAGGTTCTGAGGTGAGCATGATCGGTAGGGAGTTCCACATTTTACCTACAAAGTTTGAGAATAGAGAATCCCCAGCAGAATTATTGGCTTTGGTAGTTTGAGCTAAGATCTTATTGGAGGAGCGTAAAGATTGCAGGTTAATATAGGGGTGAATGATGTTTTCAGAGCTGGTGTTTTCTCTGGGTGATACAGTATCTGGTGAGCCGTTTTGAGTTGGTTGAAATGGAGTTGGCTGGAAAACTCTAACCACCCTAGTTGCTTCAAGTTAGTGCAGTGGTGCGTTCTAAAGGTGGAATTTGTGGCAAATCTAGCTATGTGATTGTAACAAGAAGCAAGTTTGTTAAGGGTTGTCTTGTTTAGGTTTGTAAAAAGGGGGGAGGCATAGAAAAGAGTTGATAGTAGGTGTGTGCTGGCAATTGTAATTTTAGCGTGAGGAGTGAGAAAGTGTTTTACTTTATAGAGAGAGCCAAGCTTTTTGACGGTTTTGATGGTTAGATTGAAATGGGTGTCAAATTTAAGGGAGTTATCAATGGTAACACCTAATAGCTTTGTGTGAGCTTCTGGTGATATAGTGATTCCATTGGAGGATGTAATAGAGAAGGTGGGGGGAAGAGTCTTGTTATTGGGTGAGAAAGTAAGTAGTTTTGTTTTGCTGGGGTTGAGAACTAGTTGACGACTTGAGAACCATTTTTCTATTAGGTTGAAGGTGTCTTGGGTTGAAGCAGTGAGGTCTGCCAGGTTGGAGGCAGTGCTGATGATAGTCGAATCATCTGCATATTGAATGCATGTGGCATGGGGGGTGATTGTGGGCAGGTCATTAACAAAGATGGTGAAGAGAAGAGGGCCAAGAATAGATCCTTGGGGAACTCCAAGTGTAACAGGTAGGCATGTGGATAATTTGTCCTGCCATAGAACAGCCTGTTGCCTATTGGACGGGTAGGATTGGAACCATTTCAGTGTGGAATTGCTGAGTGATAGTTTTTTTAATGTATGGAGGAGTTGAATGTGGTTCACCATATCAAAGGCCTTGGATAAGTCTAAGAAAAGAGCAGATGATAGTTTATTATTGTTTCTGAAGTTATTGATGGTATTAGAAAAGGATAGTAGGGCTGATGTGGTACTGTGATTTGGCCTGAAGCCTTGTTGGGAGTTGGCTAGAATTTTATTTTTGGTGAGGTGTTCCATCAGTTGTTTGTGGACACACTTTTCCATAATTTTGGCCAGGGGTGAGAGTATAGCTATAGGTCTGTAGTTGGTTAGCTCTAGTGAGCTACCACCTTTATGGAGAGGAATAATGTGGGACATTTTCCATATGGAGGGGATGAAGGCTTCTGACAAGGTACGGTTTATGATTATGGAGACGGGATAGGAAATGGCCTCAGCTGCTTTTTGCAGAAACTCAGCTGGGAGAAGGTCAGCTGCTTGCTTAGTGGGTTTTAGTTTTTTAAGAAGAGATGTTATAGAGGATATGGGTACTGGATCGAAGGTAAATAGATGATCTGATGTAGTTGTAGTATTCTGCTGGCATGGGTAGTGGAGTGGGCTGGTTGTTTGTTTGAATTGTGTGGCCAGGGATTGTATAGTTTCTGTGAAGAAACTATTGAATGTGTTAGCAATGTTTACAGGGCACTGTTGTTTGCAAGTTGTTGGAGTGGGGATGGTTGCCTGGCCTGGGTGCAGGAGCTTGTTTAAGACTGCCCAGAATTTTTGTGGATTATTAAGGTGTTTGTGTTGGAGGTGGAGGAAGAAGTTTTTTTTATCATTTAAGATCATTCTTTTAGTTTCATTTCTAAGTTGCCGGAAGGTTTGGTGGGAGTGTGGGTCGTTAGAGGTACGCCATGTGACCCACATCTTGTTTCTAGATAGGATTTTGGATTTTGTTTCCTTAGAGAGCCATGGTGTGGTTTTGGTTTTAGTTCTAATGGACCGTATTGGAGCATGGGAATCTAGAATCTTGAGGAAGGTGGTGTTGAAGTAGATAACTGCCTCTTCAAGAGGAAGAGACTTGAGTATTGTCCAGTTGTGGGCTTTAAGTTCAGTTTGAAAAATGGAGGCATTGAATTTATTATTGTTCCTGATTTTTTTTATGGTTGTAAGAAGGGGGGTGATTTTCTTGAATTTGATAACATAGGTGAGTAAGTGATCACTCATGTCCTCTGGGTGAGTACCTGCTGACCTGCTGAGTACTGGTCAGGATCTTTATTAGTAAGGATCCAGTCCAGGATGCTGTCTTTGTTTTGGGGTTTACCTAGTCTGGTGGAGTGGATATGAGCTGAGAAAAGCCATGTAGATTTATGCTGCTAGATGGGGAGCTAGATGAGAAGGAATTCCAATCTATGTTGAAGTCACCTAACACTATGGATTCCTGGGGGTGAGTTTGAGTTAACCAGTGGAGAAAGTCCTCTAAGGTTTTGTTATTATTGTTGCCTGGGGGGATGTAAATACATGCTATATTTATGCTTTTATGTTTGTTTGGTTGAAGTTTTACAAGTAGAATTAGAAGTAAAACTTCTTTATCTGATGTTGTAAATCTTTGTTTATTCATTACCATTAGGACCGAGTCTCCAGCTACTTGAGTCCTGGGTGGCCCTAAGGAAGGATATTCCTGAGCACCATAGAACCAAAAGATGCTCATCCTCTGGAGGCCAAATCTTGTTTGTAATGATATATAAAGGTATGAGGTCTTGCCCAAGTGGCTGCTGTGCAGATATCATCCATAGAGGCTCTGGAATGAAAAGCTGCAGAAGTAGCCACAGATCTAGTAGAATCAGCCTTTATTCTGGAAGGTAAGGATAGCTTATTCTGTTGGTAGATAAAGGTAATGATGTTTCTAAGCCAGGAGGATAAAGTCACTTTGGAAACATGTTCACCCAATCTGGGTCTTGCAAAGGCCACAAACAATTAATCTGTTTTCCTGAAAGATTTAGTCCTGTCCAAATAACAACGAAGCTGCCAATGCACATCAAGGGTGTGCAAAAAGTACTCCCCTCTGTTAGAATGCTGAGGGAAGAAAACCGGCAGGTCAATAGATTGGTTAATGGAAACGCCAGAAATGACCTTGGACAAGAAAGAAGGGTCAGTACGAAGGGACACCCTATCCATGTGGAAGATCAAGTAAGGACTCTTGACACTCAAAGCCTGCAGCTCAGATACTCTTCCCGCTGAGGTAAGTGCTACTAGAAGTAAGGTTTTCCATGACAAAAATTGCAAATCACATGAATCGAAAGGCTCGAAAGGAGAACCTGTGAGAGACTGAAGTAACAAAGTCAAGTCCCAGGGTTCTAAGGGCGGCTTGACCGGAGGTTTAACATGTAATGCTCCTTTCAAAAAGGTCTTGCATAAGTGGTGTGACATAATTGAAGAATTATCAAGATCATTATGAAAATTGGCGATAGCTGCTAAATGTACAGTGACCGTCAAAGCTGAGGCTCCTGCATGCAAAACAATAGTCAGGTATTGTAGGATCTTTTGAATAGGTATAGAGAAAGGGTCTAAGTTCTGATCTTTGGCCCAAATAGAGAACCTAGTCTATTTACTAGAATAAACTTTCCTAGTGGAAGGTTTGTGTGAAGCCAGAAGAATTTCACGAACAGGAGATGGGATGTCAGGCAGCCTGGCAATCATTGGAAGTGAAGGAACTAAATTGTGAGCTTGAGACTGTGCAGGTTCAGATGAATCAGTCCCTGAGGATGAGATAACAGGTCTTGGGAATGATCCAGGATCCATGGACTGTGAATCAGATGAGGCCATAGGGAGGACCCGGAGGCCAATCGTGCATTATAGCGCCCATTTGTGGTTCTCCCAGAGGGGGGAATCAGGGCAAAGTAGCTTCTGCATTTGTAGTTTGGGGGGGAAGCAAACAGGTCACAGCAAGGCTTGCCCCAGCATTGGAAGATCTGATCCAATGTTACAGGGTTGAGGGACCACTCGTGAGGCATCAGGATGTTCCTGTTCAGATTGTCCACAATAAGGTTGGAACTCCCGGGAATGTGTGTTGCTATAAGAAAGCGGTTGGAAGCTATTACCCAGTGCTAAATCCTCATGACTTTCCAACACAGGGGGTACAACCTGGTTCCACCTTGCTTGCTGATATACCAGCAACTGACATGTTGTCTGACTGAATTGAAATGCTCCCAGAGGGTAGGAATGCATGGAACGCTTGCAATGCTAGGAGAACTGCCCTCAGTTCCAGGACATTTATGTGCACATTGGCCTCCATGGGGGTCCAGGTGCCTTGGACAGTCTTTACCTGGAAATGCCCCCCCCCACCCTAAAAGGGAAGTGTCTGTGGTCACTGTGGCCATGGGCTGGGGAAGACAGAATGGTCGACACCAAAGATTAGTTTGTGGGTTCATCCACCATAACATTTCTTCCTTGCAATGGTTTGAAAGACTTTACATGTGGCTGAGTGGGTAAATTTGCAGTGACCATTGTGCGAAAAGGAGCCACTGTAGGATTCTCATGTGCAGTCTCGCCAGTGTTACCAATGTAATGGCAGCCACCATGGAGCCTAAGAAATGCAGTACAAGACATGCTGGTACATAGGTCTGAGAAGAAGGTCTTGGATTTGATGTGTTATGTTCGAAAACCTGTGAGGGGGAAGAGAAGCTTGACAGGATGTTGTGTCGAAGACCACTCCAATGAATTCCAGTGTCTTTGTTGCAGACATTGAGATTTGTCTTTGTTGACTGTAATCCCCAAGAGGAGAGCGAGACCTTGAGTGTAAGAAGATTCCTGGTCAGAGCAGTAAGGAGCCAATCATCTAGATAGAGAAACACCTGAAATCCTTTTAGTCGAAGATGAGCTACCACAACTGCCATACATTTGGTGAACACTTGAGGGGCTGTCGAGAGATCAGATAGCAGTGCCCTGAACTAGTAGTGATTGGCTCCTAGCAGAGAGCAGAGAAACCTCTGGGAGCAGTGATCCATTTTTATGTGGTAGTACACGTCCTGGAAGATCTATAGAGCACATCCAGTTATCCCTCCATAGGAAGGGAAGAATGGATTGTATCGTGACCATCCAGAAATTTTGAAGTTTCATAAATTTGTTCAATAGGCTGAGATCCAGGATTGGTCTCCAGTCCCCTGTCTTTTTTGGCACTAAAAAGAACCTTGAGTAAAACCTGGATCCTGTCTGGCCTGGTGGTACTGGTTGGATAAATCTTTTCCTTAGCAGCTTTTCTATTTCTAAGGCTGCTAATTCCCTCTGATTGGGTGCTATATCGGGGATGGGAGTTAAATTGAATGGTACTTGGTATCCTCTGGATATTATTCTCTGCACCCAAACATCGGTAGTAATAAGATGCCAGGCTGGTAGATGCAGAGAAAAATGACCCCCGACTGCTTCCAGAGGAAATCAATCGGGCTGCTGCTCAGGAACAATGGTAGGGTCTGCCGTTGAAAGAATCTCTAGTGCCCTGGTTATGCGGCTCCCCCTCTACCCCAAAAGGGATGTCTTCCATATGAGTTTCCCCCTCTGCCCTGGGGGGATTGTTCACCACGGGTGTCACGAAAAAGTCCGAACCACATTTTTCCTCCCTTCTGGTTCCTGGAGTAGGACCTCTGGGGGTTGGAAAGGCATATTCCCACAGCAGACAAGGTCTTTCCGTCTTTCTCACTATGTGTAAGTGTGCCTCATACTTTGGGTCCAAAAAGTGCAGATTCATTGACAGGTGCATTGATGAAAGAAGATTTAAAGGGGTCTGTGAAGTCACACAACTGCATCCAAGCATTACGTCTCATGACAATGCCCGATGTGGCAACTCAAGCTGCCCCCTCGGTGGAGTGAGATATCAAACGCATTGAGGAGTTTGAGATGGATTCAAGGGTAGCTAGCTGCAAGGCAACAGTATCACGCACCTCATCAGGCAGTACCTCACCAAACAGGGAGACATTTCGGCAATTAGGTCTCTTTGGAGGTGAGGAAAGTGTGCCAGATAGAACAGCGACCGAATGGCGAATGTCGCTGAAGCATAGGTCCATTTCCCTAGTCTGTCCATGATCCGGGACTCTCTGTTTGGATGATGGACGGTGGAACTATCTTCTGCCAGTTCCCTCTTGGTGGCCGCCGCCATGACCATAGAATCAACTGTCAACTGCTAGGACCAGTGGGGCTGGTCTTCAGGTGTAGATAACATTTTTTGTCTGGTCTCTGAGGGACAGGTTCTATGTTGTCCAGGGCTTCCAGGCATGCTGTACAATGATTTTTAACAAGGTCATCTGCCAGTGCAGTCACCCAGGAAGTAGATGGCCGGGCACGGAAGGCCTGCAGGAACACCGATTCCTCAGAAGAAGGGTTATAGGGCTTCCAGTCTCTCAGCTGCTTGAGGATATTGAGAATTTCTCCGAATGAGATGTCATCTGGGGAAGACTGTGGGGACCCTTCCCCCTCAACATAATCAGTGTCTTCGGTAATAGATTCCTCTGGTGAATCAAGGTGCTTCTTCTTGCACCGCTTCTACCGGGGTGGCTCCCCAGTGGGATCTCCTGAGGAGGACTCCAAGGAAGGGGCTCTCTTCAAAGAGGGTTCTTGTGACTCCCATGCCTGGAGTGATACTGATGTCATTGGTGCTGACTGTGAGTCCACTACCTGTACAGCAGGCCCACCTGACGAGGGATTGGAGTCTGGATCCGGGAGAGACAACCTCAGAACCAGGGTCACACCTCGCCGTGAGGAGCCCACCTCCAGGTGAGGAGCTCTGAGAGAATTGGAAGCCATCGGAGCCATGGACATAGCCTGGCCAGTGAGAAAATAGGCGCAGGGCTAGGTACCAAGACAAGTATGGTCCAAGCACTGCTTCAGGAGAGCATCAGTTCCACCAGAGCCGATGCAGCAAGGGTGGAAGGTGCCGACAGGGAAAACACTGCTGTCAGAACCAAGACAGTGTGCATCGGAGTGTAAGTATCTTGTCCTTGGCAGGTATTCAAATTTTGGAGCCGATGGAGCCAAAGAAACTGTTGGCACCATGGCTGGGGATGGTGCTGAAGCAGGTACAGTCATTGGATCTGACGTCAGATCCAAGGACGGCACAGAAGTAGGGGTGAATATCATGGACGGCACTGAGGCAGAAGACACAGAGCCTGGTGCCGAAGAGGTCTGCACCGAGGGCGCTGGCAATGCATGGAGCCAACTCGGTTCTGTAACTGATGGAGATGCAGGACCGAGTAACTCAGTTTGTCCTTTTTGGAGGGGGTGAGACCTCCGGCCCAGATACAGCCTCTGAAAAAGGTGTCTTAAGTAATCCATTTTTTCCTTGTTTTTTGGTCTTTGGAGGGGCTGAGACCTCCGACTCAGATAGAGCTCCAAATAAGGTCTCTTGAGTAATCCATTTTTCCTTATGTCTTTTGGTCTTTGGAGGGGGGTGAGACCTCCGGCCCAGACAGAGCCTCTGAAAAAGGTGTCTTTTTAAGATAAGTTTATTTTTACATTCTGCTAGTGTAGAATTACTAAAACTAGCACAAATGTCACAGACAGCTTTTATATGATCCACACCCAAACAGTAGACACAATGAACATGTGTATCTGAGTTAGGCATCTTATTTCCACATAGTAAGGCAACAAGGCTATCCTATAGAAAAATTAAGGGAGAAAATACCAGTGATGTTATATTAAAAAAAATACCACTAGTAAAAAGGAAAGGCCTGTCAAAGACCGGAGAGAGGGACAGTCCCAATAAAGACAAAAAACTAAATTACCAAGGGAAAGGGTAGGAAATAGGCTTAGGTTATAGGTGACAGTGAAAAGGCTAACGATTAAAAATTAAATAATTTTGAAGAGCTACTTTCTTAAAATTAACAATTTTCTACTTAGCTTTGAGAGAGATGGCTAGCACGTCTGACTAGGAATGCGCCAAACGAGATCTGAAGTAACTAGGAGAAGGGCATCATGGGTAGGTCTTAGCTGAGAGTTTTTGGCTGGCACGAGCTTGGAAACAGCCATATCGGTTCCGAGGACGGAACCGAGGTCCTAACGGTAATGAATATACAAAGATTTACAACATCAGATTCTGTATTTTCCCCTGGATAATTCAGTATTTATAAAAATGCACAATGCTTGGAAACAAAAATTCTGACTTACGTAAACAGATCCCATAATGCAACTGCAAATTTTTATATGATGCACTTCTAAGATGTTCTAATTTAATTTAGCCCCCAAAATAAAAGGGATATTTTCTCCTTTTACTGCAACCTACTTATAATGTAAAGAATGTTAATCTAAATTTGTAAGGACTGTATCAGAAATGAGGGGCCTCTGTAGTCTGAAACTGAATCAAACTATCTGAGCCAGACTTATCCCCCCCTGCCTTTGCAGGACCTACCCATTCCTGAAGTTAACGAGATCACAATTCAATTGATAAATAAAGATATAACCCATCTAGGATTATGCTGTAGTTTGGTAATTGTAAATTATGTTATGTTTTTACTTTGGGTAAAATTACTCAGTCATACCACTTTCTGACTGTGTAACTGTAGGCCCCTTTTAATTTTATTTAAATTAGTTTTGCATAAGGGCCTATCCAGTTTCGAGGTGTTTGATTTAGGAAGGTGTATTTGGGAGTCGGTGCTTATTTTTAAGGTATGCAAGGTATATAGTGTCATTTTCGTTTTACATTAATTGTGGTATACAATGATGGTAAATGTTTTTATGATGTACATAAGCAGTCGGGAAATAAAATTTTCTATGAAATAAATGTTCTATATTTAGCCATTTTTAGGTTATGATGTTCATATAGAAATAAATGTGTTTGCCTGTCTAAATATATATCTTAAAGGCTTCTATGCTATTTGATTGATTGTGAATTTGACTGAAAGAGAAATCAGTGACCACACATGAATAAGTACTTATTTGACTCTTGTCATAATTAATTGAAATCATTCTACATAAATAAAACACAAAAAAAATGTTATGCAGGGGGCAAGCACCAGACTCCCCTAATTTATATATACTAACTCCACGGATGCACAGCAATGGAGAAAGAAAAAAGAAGCACCACATGCACATATACACATAGATACACGTGCACACATACATATAGATACACGCGTGCAAGAACACATATAGTGAACTAGTAGATACAGTGTGATAGTAGGCATTACCAATCCAAACATACTCATTTAAAATCACTTTTCTAACAACTCCTTTGATCAAAAATAACATCATCATATACTATATACATATATATATATATATATATATATATATATATATATATATATATATATATATATATATATATGGGTCCCCTAGACATGATCAAAATTTCAGAAAGCCGATTCCCACATGGCTGAGACCATATGATCAACTTTTAAAATTTCAGTCATGCAGAAGGGGCATCTCCACATAGTGTGGAATGGGAAGATTCTCATCTTCTGCAGTATAGTGTGATCTCAGAGTTGGTATATTTAAATTGCAGGGGGTGTGGAGGCCACATTTGAAATTTCAAAAGTCGAACATATTGTCCCGGCCATATGGGTTTCGGCTTTCTGAAATTTCATTCATGTATAGTAGATCCATATATATATATATATATATATATATATATATATATATATATATATATATATGGTTTAGCCAGAGAGCAGTGGTTGGTTCATTCTCCAGTGTAATTTATACCTGATGTTCTTTTTCTTTCCACTTTTATCACAAACACATGGTGATAGGTGAAGTGGTGAGCCTCCAATACAAGTGGGAGGAGTTGCCTAAACTTCCAAATCTCCCTTGAGATTGTGAAACCTCAGTGATCATTAAATAAAATACTGTAAGTTGACTTCTATTTTATCTAGGGCCGATAAATTGTTTTGTTGTGCAGTTCTGACAAGACAGTTAATCGATGTAGTAGGCCTCAACACATTGTACCATATCAGTGAGGGTACCCATTGCTTTTTTGAGTCCTGTTGCACTATAACAAATCATTTTGTCAAAGCTGGCAAACTTTTTCTGAATATCTATGAACTTGGAGGTTATATTAAATAAGGCAGCACCATATGGCTATATATTTGCAAAGGATAGTATGAGAGGTTTACTAACCACTTGCCTCATAAATGTTAAGTTTTTGTTGTTTAGTTCTGGCAAAATGATCCATCTATAAAGTGGAACTCAGTGAACTATACCATATCTATATACGAGTGTGTCCACACACTGGTCTATATTATATGATTGAAGAATCTCTTCTTTGAACACATAATAATTGACAAGTATACAGCGAATGCTGTAAAATGTGAACTGACACGTCCTCAAATTTTTTCCTTGGGAAAAAATTCACGTGGCTATAAAATAAAAAACAAACTTTAAAACACTAATTAAGTGGGGGGCTTTGCCCCCCACACCCTTCCTAACTAAATATACCAATGCCGAGATTGCTCTATGTTGATGAAAAGGGCAATTCTGATAACAGAGAGAAGAGATTCTTCGCTCACATAATATAGACCCTCCACACTCTGGGGTTTCAAACCTTATAAACATTACTTGCAGGGACAACTCCAACTACACTACACCCCATGTTAAGATATAACCAGCACTGAAAACTAGATATGTACACCAATATTTGATTTTCCCTTGCTACTTCCCTAGGGAACTGAGTGTGGCTTTCCTTAAAAAATAAATAAATTAAATAAATAACTAAATCCATCCATCTATCTTATCTGTCTGACCATCTGGATATCTATTTATCTGACCAGTTATTCATTCTTTTTTATTTTGGACTGGTAGCAGATGTCATTTACAGTGACGGTCTAGGGAAAGAGCTTCATGTATACAAGATTTACAACCAAAAAGTCCACAACACAAATAGTGCTACTACAGGCCCAGAAATGTGCAAACAGTTAGAAATATATGAGAGACTCGAGGAAATGGGAAAAAAAAGTACACATGCCAATAAATAGATAACACTTGAAGAACATCACATATACAATACTTACTCACTTTCTATTATGTGTTGGTGTGTGGTACACTCTTAGTGGTGTATGATCTAACAATAACAAAAATAAATCCCACAAAACTAGAGTTGGATTGCCTTTGTTATAACCATCTTCAGTGGTTCATGCATTGTACAATAATACCAACTCCAGAAGAACCTTCTAGTATGAAAAGGGCACTGGGTAGAATTAGTGAAAAGGGCACTGGGGTAGAATCAGTGAAAAGGGCACTGGGGAAGAATCAGTGAAAAGGGCACTGAGTAGAATCAGTGAAAAGGGCACTGGGGTAGAATCAGTGAAAAGGGCACTGGGGTAGAATCAGTGAAAAGGGCACTTGGGTAGAATCAGTGAAAAGGGCACTGGGGAAGAATCAGTGAAAAGGGCACTGGGGTAGAATCAGTGAAAAGGGCACTGGGTAGAATCAGTGAAAAGGGCACTGGGGTAGAATTAGTGAAAAGGGCACTGGGTAGAATCAGTGAAAAGGGCACTGGGGTAGAATCAGTGAAAAGGGCACTGGGGTAGAATCAGTGAAAAGGGCACTGGGTAGAATCAGTGAAAAGGGCACTGGGGTAGAATCAGTGAAAAGGGCACTGGGTAGAATCAGTGAAAAGGGCACTGGGGTAGAATCAGTGAAAAGGGCACTGGGGAAGAATCAGTGAAAAGGGCACTGGGGTAGAATCAGTGAAAAGGGCACTGGGTAGAATCTGTGAAAAGGGCACTGGGGTAGAATCAGTGAAAAGGGCACTGGGGTAGAATCAGTGAAAAGGGCACTGGGTAGAATCAGTGAAAAGGGCACTGGGTAGAATCAGTGAAAAGGGCACTGGGGTAGAATCAGTGAAAAGGGCACTGGGTAGAATCAGTGAAAAGGGCACTGGGGTAGAATCAGTGAAAAGGGCACTGGGGAAGAATCAGTGAAAAGGGCACTGGGGTAGAATCAGTGAAAAGGGCACTGGGTAGAATCTGTGAAAAGGGCACTGGGGTAGAATCAGTGATTGCAAAGTAATCAAAAGTGAAGCAGTCAGCCCACGGCATAAACCACTAGTTGCACAATTAGCTGCAAGCAATGGTCAGAGAAGGTTTTAAGGACAACATAGACTAGGCTGAAGACTGGAAGTGGACTGGTGAGAAAGCACAACAGTTCAAGAAATAACTCAGGGCTCTAGCACCTCAAGAAAAAGGGAAATAGGTGGAGTTGCACAAGAATGGCAGCACCTCAAAACAGCATGTTTGAGGACTATAGAACAGATTTGTGTCCATGTCAGGTATTGAAATTATGGTACTTAAGAAAGCTGGTAGTAGAACGCAGAAGTCCAGGAAGTAATCAAACAAAGAAAGAGTGCAGGAAGTAATAGGAGATGGAACATATGGACCAAGCTAGGAAGGAATACTGATTGGCTAATAAAGATGTTAGGAAAGGAGTTGCAGTAACAAAGAACAAGGCATCAGAGGCACTCTACCAGCTTCTGGAAAGGGACTCAGTATATGGCACAAAGAAACTATCAGGTTGCAAAGCAAAGACAAAAAGATAAAGAAGACAGATATCCTTCATAAGTGATTCCAGCAATGGCCTGCTCACAAATTCACAGGACATCAAAGATAGATGTTAGGAGTACATACATCAGTTCTGAATGAAGAAAGCCCCACAGAACCTCTACTGCCACAAACACAGCCTACAATGAAAGAAGTGGAGAAGCCCACCATAGAAGAAGGAGGAACAGCACTAAGGAAAATAAAGTCAGGTAAAGCAGCAAGCTCAGGTTACAGTAGATATGATAAAGATGCTGGGGTGAGATAGGGGGGAAGTGGCTCCTGAGAGCAGTCATAGCAATGTGGAGGAAAGGCATATCCCAGATAACTGGAGAATAAGCTTACTAATGCCAGTGTTCAAGAACAAAGGGGAAATTCACAACTGTGGCAGTATAGATGTATCAGACTTCTGTCACATTGCATGAAAGTTCTGGAGGTGGTGACTGATAAGAGAATATGCAAAGTAGTTGAAAGAAGGATGGAAGTGGAGCAGTTTGGATTCAGATCAGAATGCAACAGAACTCTGAGCTGATGCTTGCAGTGAGACAGATAGTTGAGAAGAGGCTAGTGATGAGAAAGGAGTCCAAATGGGCATTTCTAAAATTGGAGAAAGCATATGACAGGATTGCAAGAAAGCTGATTAGTCCTGTGATGGTTCAAAGTCTTAGTAACATTGATAGATCTAGTGCAATCTATAAACAAGGGCCCGTTGACACAGATACAAACAGTATTCAGTCTTACAGAGGGGTTCCCAGTGGGAGTGGGTGTGCATCAGGGTTCAGCTTTGAGCCGACTACTGTTCAAACTGTTGATGGACTACATTAGCAAACAGGTTGGAGGGGGAAGACCAACAAAGTTGCTGTATGCAGACAAAGTGGCATTACACGCAAACTCTGAGCAAGAACATCAGGATATGACAGGGGAATGGAATGCGAAACTGAAGGCACATGGGATGAAACTGAGTACAAATACGACAGTTGCAATGGCAGCAAATGGGGGAAATCAGGAGAAGATGAGAAGTGAGATAAAGGGAAAATAGTGGAACAAAATAATAAAACCAGTACTACTGTATGATACAAAAACCTGGGCTGTAAAGGCAGAGCAGAAGAGGAAGCTAGCAGTGATGGAGATGGAGTTTCTGAGATGGGTGGTAGGATGCACACTGTGGGACAGACAAAAAAATGAAGACATAACAGCAGAAGCCAAAATAACTCCAGTTGCAGAAAGGGTCAAAGTGAACAGATGATGGTGATTCAGGTCTAAGTGCAGAAAAGGGGAAGACAATATGATGATGATGATTCAGCAGACAGGAAGAAGACAGGAGGAAACAAGAGTATCCCGCAAAGAGGTGCATGGCTTGTGTGAGAGAAGACCTGTGACAGTTGGGCAGGATTATTGAAGAAGGTAGGTGTGTGACATCAAACATAGAGAAGATGATGGTGGTGGTGATGATGGATGATGATGGATGATGATGATGATGATGGATGATGATGGATGATGATGATGATGGTGGTGGTGATGATGGTGGTGGTGATGATGGATGATGATGGATGATGATGAATGATTGAAGATGATGATGATGATGGATGACGATGAATGACTAATGATGATGGATGATGATGGATGATGATGATGAATAATGATGGATGATGATGGATGATGATGGTGATGGTGATGATGATGATGATAGTGGTGATGATGATGATGGTGCTTGTGGTGGTGGTGATGATGATGATGGTGGTGATGATGATGGTGGTGGTGATGATGGTGGTGGTGATGATGATGGTGGTGATGATGATGGTGGTGATGATGATGATGATGATGATGGTGGTGGTGGTGGTGATGATGATGGTGTTGGTGATGATGATGATGGTGGTGATGATGATGATGAAGAGGAGGAGGAGGAGGAACCTTCCTTTCCATAGCCTTACAGATGAGGATGACCAGACTTATGTGTCTATATTTTCCTGCATATGCCAATGCCTCATCTTTGGCAAGGGGATGGCATTTTCTACACTTCATACATCTGTCACAAACCCTGGAGGCTGACATTCAATAGTCTCCGAAGGGGTTCTGACAGATCCTGTTTCAATCTGGGCAGTAAGCAGACTGGTATGTTATCCAGCAAAAATAGAGTAGTGCTCCTGGCTTGGATAATTCTTCATGGGAGATTTGAGGAGTGACGCAGATGTGGGTATGAGATCTGGGAATATGATGGGGGGGTGAAGTTAGAGCTAAATGTATCCACTAATAGGTTAGTTAATAAATGATATGCCTCATAATGTTTTGTAAAGGTCAGCAGGATAAAACAGTAAATTTCAAAGAACAGAAATTGATTTATGTAGATATGGATATAGATTATAGATATAGATATACATATCGATATGCAAATGGCAGTGCCCTACAAGGTGTGTGTTACTGTATAAATAACACATGCACAGAGGTATTCTAAGGCCTGATGCCATAGGGGATGTATATTCCAGAGCCCCTTTGAGTGTATCCATCTGGATTGGTTACACTGACAAACTGAATATCCACTCAGTCTTCTTCCAGCGAGAGTTAAAGCGTTATAACTTCTCTAATTTATTATTGATGAGCTGTCCTTTGCTTCACCAATGTCAAGGTCACTTTTGCTATTGATCTAGGAATTTCCTTTGGAGTTACGTGGAAGGAAAGAAGGAACCCTTGAGCAAACTGACTTGTAATATGCTAAGGAAAAAAGTAAGTTGTCTTTTGTCCAAAGTGGAAGTTATAGCACTTTTACCATTCAGATGTTTGACAAACAACTGCCATAGCTGAAATGAAATTATAAAAGCTTTTACAGTCTAGGTACCTGAACAGTGTACTGAGACTTTTTTTAATGCATTCTTTATCACTTTGCTGGGGAATAATTATATTTCCTCCAGTGAGTTGAACTTATTAATTCACTCTCAGTGACAATATGGCCACTGACTGAAATTAGATAAAACCAGAATAAACCATAATCCAAAGGCATAAAGGCTGTTTGATGTCAACCATTGAATGAACATCACCCACTTTGCAGCCTACTGAGTATTTCACTCATCCTATATTAGAAACACTCTCTAACTAGCAGACAGGGGGCCTACAGGAGATGTTTGACATCACCACTGGACCTCTTCTGCCACCTTAGAAATCTTACCTAATAACTTACGCCCCCATTCCTGGGATTCAGAAGGAAGGCATGATTAACTTGTGCATTTTTATCAAGGTCTAATGCTTCTTCTAGGTGGTTGATGTGAACCCCCCCCCCAATCGCCATGGGGGTATAATATGCATTACATGTATGCATGCTTGCTAGCACAAATATACTCATACACCAATGAAGGCAACCATCACTGGACTGGGAGTACCACCCCTATGCATTCTATTTCTGGTCATTTAGCTACAGGTGCTGCAGTGTTGCATGCTGACAATCCGACAACTAACCACACTTCTCTCCACCCGCATCATTTGTTGCTGCTTCCTATCCTTACCTGCCCAGCTCTTCAAGTGCTGATTCTTGTATTTGTTCATATGGGACATAGCACCAGCTTTTTCCATCCATGCCACAGAGTGGGGATACTATAATGGACTTCAGTTACGTACCAGCCTGTACATCCAGGTATATTTCTGTCTCATTTAAGAAAGTGCTGCAGGGTCACACCAACAGGATGCTAACTGTACCATAGTATATGAATGGATTTTGTCATTCTTGCAATAAAACATGAAGATGAACACATTTCCTACCACTTCTTGCTATTTCCTGGAACCTTGGTTATCAATTAATAGGAGCCACTGTTACATCTTTTTGAAAAGAGGGGGAAAAACATTTGACATAAGGAGGATATTTTGTGTGTGTGTGTGTGTGTGTGTGTGTGTGTGTGTGTGTGTGTGTGTGTGTGTGTGTGTGTGTGTGTGTCTCTGTTATATACAGATCCTGTTCTGCTTCTGTTTCCTTAATGGAAATAATTCCCACTTATTACAGATCACTTGTCTTTTCATCCTCAAGACAAATTTGATTACAGTGCCTTCTTAATACAATCTAATGTAATAATCTATCAGCACTTCTTCATGTCAGCTGTCAATTTTGTTTAAAAATAACACCTTTTCTTCAGCTAAATGTACAAAAACATTTATTAAAGGCATGCTTCTTCTAAAACTAAGACATATATGACTGCCTGTGTCACCAGTATCATTTCAAAAAAGCATATTTTACTATACTTTAGTTTGCTGCATTAAACAAAAATATAATGTATCTTATGGAAATGATAATTTATATTTGCAGTAAGATCAGAAGGTTAGATAATATGATTAAAGTCTTTGAAGTGAACAGAGATGTACATAATTTTCATTGAAAGGAAAAAGCTGAGAACGAACATTAACCCCATGTTTGCTGACAGCACTATTAAATGTATATTTTTCACTGTGTACTTTGTATGTGAATGATATTCAATAAAAGCTACAGGCTACATATTCTACAAGAGCTATACTACTGTCCTAAGAACTTTTACAACATATCATTTATGTTCACGGAGTAAATGGTATTTCATTCTGAAAGGAATGCTAGAAAAAACAAGTAGCATATTTATTTGAGCCACAAAAGTTAAATGGTGGGGGGTGCCATGCTGCATGAAGGAGCAGATGGAAGACACTGAGCTGTATAATGCACTTACTCACGTTTATGCTCTCATGCATGCATGGAAGCAACCTTCAAACACAGTCACACATATATAAAAACAAATGCACACACAAATGCAAGCATTTCTTTTTCACGTAGTTTTTATTTTAATTGTACACTCACTAAACAGCAAAGCGCTGTTTAGAGAGCGTAAAAAAATTGTGGCCATTTGAATTTTATTGTCTGAGCTTCAGGGAAGCTTAATATGCTGCCGTGAAGGCAGACTTGTTTTTCAGCAGGCATTACCTGTACATTAATATCCTACTGGAGAACATTTGTTCCCCAATCAGGATTTAATATACAGTTTGCCTATTATCTAATAAGATATACTACACGTGTCTGTATATTAATACACCTACACACGGGCACACTCAGATATACATGTGCATTCATGAATGCCTGACTTGGCTGCATTGCTTGTGTTTTTTTAAGCAATATCTTTGCTGGTTCTCTAATGGACTCCAATGAAAATAACTATGGTACCAGAACAGAATGTAGGCCTTTCTTAAAAACTGTGCAGACAGCCTTTCCCAAAAAGAATATCAATGAATTAAACTTTTGCAGCCTTTATCTCTGGTCTTGGTGGTAATCATTCATGGAGCTGAACATACTCTGAAAAGAAGTTCACATTACATGGCATGTCCAAGGCATTGCGAACATGCCAGTAGAATACTAAATAAATCTTAAGTCCATAATGAAAATGTCTGTGGTCTTCCAAAGAATACATCCATTCAGAAGAATGCATACAGATTAAAAAATCCAATGTTTAACAAGATTTTGAGATTTTTTAAAAGTATTTTTTCCTGTACACATATGAAAGCTACCGCATGGCGTCATCTTTTTCACACACCTTTATCTTAAAATGATACTGTCTCTGTAAAGATGCCTCTGCTCTCTAATAGGTTACAAAGCTGAGATTATTAGTATGGGAATCTTAATAAGGAAATCCCTTCAAGATCATATATTAGGGAATCCTCATAAGGAAATCTCTTCAAAATCAAAAGTGTATTTTCACAGGTAATGAAGGCAACTGTATCTTAATTGTCTATAAATTCATTTAGGTAATAGAGATTCAGGGTATTTTATGGAGACTCCAGAAATATTATGGTCTCAGAAGATATAAAACGTGAGTCACTATACCTCTCAACTGTTCCTGATTTTATCTCATAGCTTTGGGTGTCTTCTTGTAAATGTGGTACTGTGGCAAACTATTGAGGATGAGTTTCAGACATTATAATCTGCAGAAACTGCATGCCAATACAAAAAATGTAGCTCGAATAGCTTTCTCAGAGTATAAAAATGCAATGCTTAAATCTGTTCCTGATTTTGTGGCTTTGCTCCACATAATTTGTTTGTTTTTTTCCTGATTCTTGAGCAAAGAGATTGAGAGGTTGGTCTGCCATTAATGTAGTTGTTAAAAAAAGCCCTACTTAAATCACCTTTTACGCTTGACCTAATGTGAATGCTAGAATGGATGTTTCTTATTTCAGTGACTCAAGAGACATCCAGGGCAGAGGAACTTATTAACTGTTATTTGAGGTGAAACAACATATACGGAATATTTCCTCTGAGACCTGAAATTCAGTGGCTATGTAAGAAAATAGTTTTTCCTCTTCTTTGGTTATTATTGCATGCTACATTGATACACCTTAATGTAGGGCGTGTATAATAATTTAAAAACCCAATTAAATAACATTTCTTGTGCCTTCAGAGACTGATCATTTAGTATTTGTTAGCTTAACAAGTTTTTCAGACCAGGAAGCACAACTACTTCAAAGATGGACTTTAGATGCCATTCACAGGAAGACACAGACATTAGTCTAAAGATGCCCTTCTGTATGTCCTGAGAAATGAAAGGTGTATTTGGAAGGGCTGTTTTGTTTCTTGATTTGCTTATGAGAATTTTTTTTGAAAATCTAGAAAGACATTAATGATAAGGAATATTTTACTAAGACCGAACAGGCTGCTCTTTGTGGACTTATAAAATAAAGGGAAGTTATAAAAGGAGTGTAAATACTTTATTCGAAAGAGCTTAGACATATATGTGTTTAGAAAGACGTGAATGATATAAGGGAAGAATATTGAAAACTACTGGTACAGAAGAGATAATATCAACAAGTTTCCTGATTCCTTTCACAAGGAAAAGCGCATTTTTCTAATTTTTGTAATGCCATTTGAATTTGAACTTTATGATTCTGTTCAGAGTATGTGTGAAAACCATACTGTCCTAAGATTTAACGTGCAAAAAAGTCTGTACCAAAAAGAGTAAATCTGCTGTAAATGTTAACATAAAGAGTGTCTGTTAGAGGTGCAGTCATATAATAATATATGATGCTATATTCTGCAACACAGATTGTGCTAGTCAAGGAATGGCCAAGTTTGATGCAGTGCATAACAAGTTATTACAGCAAAATTGGTAATAGTATCACACCCAAACCATAGCATTATTATAATTCAATTTTAAGAGCACAAAAATAAGAAAAATAAGAAATACCATAGCTCGGTTAACCACCCAGCAGTGTAAACACTGGCACTAGATGATTGTTACTGTTTATGTGGCACCCTGAACCCCTGTGCAAAATAACACTGGGGTTGTAGATGGATGGAGAGATGAAAATAAAAGACAACAAAAAGTCCTGATTGCATTATTTTATTATTATTATTATTATTATTATTAATAATTAATGGAGTCATTTTAATAATAAAATAATAAAACAGGAATTCCTGTTTCCTTTTTTTTTTTTTTTCTGATTTTATAAATATTTCACAGGTCACAGAGGCAGCTGAACTAATTTGAGCCTACAAATCCTAGGAACACGGTTAGGAAAACAATGTTCAGCAAAGGTTAAAGACTTTGACCTAATCTTCCAAGAGTTGTTTTGTTACAATAGAAGTCAAAGCACTCCTGCTTTGTGCATCTATAGTCTTTAACTCTAGTATGGGGGAAAATGCGTAGGACCGGAAAAAGTGGAACTGTGAAAACAAATAAAGATGGACTAAGTTCAAAATGTTGTTGGTTGATTACAGGTGTAATTAGAAATGATAAACAGCGGCCAAATGATACCAATGTGGCTGATCAGCATGCCTCCAGTTAGTACCAGGTACCACATTGGATTGTACAGGCAGGGGGGAGTGCAAGTTTGCTAAAATAGCTGAGTTTTTTTGCCAGCAATTTTGGGTATAGTTTTCTACATACTGAATGAGTTTTCTGGTTGTGTGTGGCAAAGGAGTTAGGCTGAATCAGTGTTTATTACTTCCAAAGTATTTCACAGATGCAGCAGTAAGCTGCATCCTAGGATGAGCTTATATTAATTAGCTGGGATGAGGTAGGCCTAGTCACCACATGACAGTGCAAAGAGATTAAGGCTATGCTGATATGACTTAATGTTGTAGACTTACCCTTGAGATGTGCCTGATCAACTATTGTGGAGTAGTCAGTGGTTAGAGTAACATCCTATGATGTTGAGATTGATAAGTACCATTTATAGTGAAATTATGTTTTTTGTACTGGAGGATTTGCCCTATAGCCTTTTCATGAAATAAAGACTCTCATATCATTGTGTTTATATATATATATATATATATATATATATATATATATATATATATATATATATTTATTTATTTATTTATTGCATATCTTTGCATCTTAAGTAAAGCATATTTGGTTTCAAACAGCCTTGAGTCCTGACTTTGTTTTGGTCATGCCCAGCTGTGTCCAATGCTACATTCACAGTGTGCAGAGTATATGCGGATTATCACATATACACATTACCGACATAAGTCATCTTTGCATTATTAATTATACATCCTATATCTTTTAACCTGTCTGATAGACTGCTCTGTGCAGTTTGCTTCAATTTTTTGCTTCAAGATGCAGTTACAGCATAAATAACACACTGACAAAAAAAAATCACAAGCCTCAGAGGTTTGACCAATTTTCCGCATAGGTAAAAGTCAGTTTGAAGGACTGACTTTAATTCACTTAATGTATGTATTGTTAGTGAAAAATATGTAACCTCACTGCTATATGGGAATGAAAGCAAGATGTTAATTGTCTTTCTGTGTTACTGATGTCTTATGCCAGTTAATGCAAAATGGATTGACACACTGTGCAGTCTCTGTAAAAATGGTATTCATAAATGTTTCTAAAGTAAATGAATGAATGACTTATCAGTCATAAGTTTAAAGGGTAGTACTTATATTACAATCCATATGGTGTTTTGATTACCCTTACTACCTTCATGGAAAAGATTCATATTACATAGTGATAATAAATGGGATGATACTGATTCATATTACACATAATGATAATAACTGGGATGATACCGATTCAAATTACACACAGTAATAATAACTGGGATGATATCGATTCATATTACACACAGTGATAATAACTGGGATGATACTGATTTATATTACATACAGTGGTAACTGGGAAGACAAAGATTCATATTACACATAGTGATAATAACTGGGAGGATACCAATTCATATTACACATAGTGATAATAACTGGGATGATACTGATTCATATTACACATAATGATAATAACTGGGATGATACCGATTCATATTACACACATAATGATAACTAGGATGATACCAATTCATATTACACACAGTGATAATAACTGGGATGATACCGATTCATATTACACATGGTGATAATAACTGGGATGATACTGATTCATATTACACACAGTGATAATAACTGGGATGATACCCATTATTACACACAGTGATAATAACTGGGAGCATACCGATTCATATTACATATAGTGATAATAACTGGGATGATACTGATTCATATTACACATAATGATAATAACTTGGATGATACAGATTCATATTACACACATAATGATAACTGGGATGATACCAATTCATATTACACACAGTGATGATAATCGGTCTATATTAGATCACCGAACGCTTAGGTAAGCGACCGGTGATTAATTGACCCCATGTAAGCGAAAGCTTACAAAACCGAACTGTCAGAACAGTGATTTTTTTCCAAGGGAAAGAAAATCGCTGTTCCAACAAAAAAAAAAAAAAAAAAGAAAATAAAGCACATTAAAACATAAGATTAAGTGGGGGGCTTTGCCCCCCAACTCCCCCGATGTGGGGTCTGTGCCCCCCACACCTCCTCTACTTATATATACCAACTCCAAGACCGCACTACAGTGCCAAAAATGGCAAAGTACCGAAGCGGCCAAGCAAATTCTTTCCCAGGGAAAGAATTTGCTTACATGCCACTTCGATATTTTGCAGTTTTGGTTTTGTCAGTTCGACCAAGACACATTTGAAAACATGCGTCTTCGGTCTGCTGATAGGCACCCATAATAATTGGGATGATACCGATTCATATTACACATAATGATAATAACTGGGATGATACCGATTCATATTACACAAGTGATAATAACCGGGATGATACTGATTCATATTACACAGTGGATAATAACTGGGATGATACCTATTCATATTACACACATAACGATAATAACTGGGATGATACCTATTCATATTACACGCAGTGATAATAACTGGGATGATACCGATTCATATTACACACAGTGATCACTGGGATGATACTGATTCATATTACACATAATGATAATAACTGGGATGATACCGATTCATATTACACATAGTGATAATAACTGGGAGGATACTGATTCATATTACACACATTAGTAATAACTGGGAAGATACCGATTCATATTACACACAGTGGTAAAAACTGGGATGATACCAATTCATATTACATACAGTGATAATAACTGGGAAGATACTGATTCATATTACACACGGTGATAATAACTGGGATGATACTGATTCATGTTACACACAGTGATAATAACTGGGATGATACCATAGATATTTTTAGAGAATAAACACATTGTACATTAATCCCTGACTGGAAAACAACTGTTCTCCTCCGGGGTGAAAAATACAGGTAATACCAAATGAAGAACTAGTCTGCCACTTCAAAGCAGCATATAAAGCTGCCTTGAATCTCAGAGAGTTAAAATGTAAATGGCTGCCTTTTTTGCTGTATAGTGAACATAAAATTAAAATAAAAATCAAGTAAAGCAAAAAAGAAAAGTGTGTGTGTGTGTGTTTATGATTGTATAAGTGTGTGTGAGTGAGAGAAAAATCTTTGGGCTACAAAACTACGTACAATAAAGGACAAAGATTAGCAATGCCTTGTATCATGTGGTCTTTTGTTTGAGACTCTGAGATGGGAGAGAAACTAGCTTTTCATGAAAATGGAAGGAAAATTATTTTTATTGAAATATTACTTAAATATTTTACGTTGCATTTATAGTGACCTGTATGGTAATACTTTTTTGTTCTTCTCTAGTTTTGTCCATGATTTAACCAAAAATGTTATCAGCTTGTGCTTCTTTTCTGTTTATTGTAGGACTTAGCCTTATACCTTCATTTCAGTGGTGTGAAGATTGTGCGTTACTGCGACAGTTCACCATTGTTTATGCCGCATTTCTATTTTCTTAAAATTACATGTAAAATGTATCTTTTTATTTTGAACCCAGTCTTTACAGTCTCAGTCTTGTAGCTTCTTTCACATTTGTGGCAGTACTGTGATCTACTGCCAGATCTGAGTCTTATTTAGTCGTTTATTACAATGTTACTGGTAAATGTCTGCATAGTCTGGCACCCTAGTTTGTCATGGGATTGCAGTAGTGACAGAATTGTGACTTCTGCTTCTGGGTTTGTGCTTCAGTACTTTTTATAGCTGTATATACCTGCCTAAACTTGCATTCCCCTAGTCTGGTGGCTTCATCTGGTGAGACTGCAGTAGTGGCAGTACTGTGAATTCTGCTCCAGGATTTGTGCTTCAGTACTATTTATAGCTGTATATACCTGCCTAAAGGTGCATTCCAGTGCCTAACTTTTTCCCTTGATACTGTTTTTTTACCTTGTTCTTTGAGTCTGCCCCACTTCCAGTTGAAATATCAAGCTAAACGTTGATAAAAATTCGAGTCACAGGACTCGAGCTCCAGGTTGAATTATTTCCCAATCCACTCACTCTTCTCTTGTCGGGGTTTTAAAAGGCGGTCTCTCTGGCTGGCACCCATTATGGTAATCTGACTCCCAAAGCCCCTCCCTCCCTTCTTTCACTGCTATTGTCTGTTGTGTTACCTATTTAAGTACTTTCACACATTGTTTTCCATATATCCACAATACTAAGTGTTCACCCAGCAAAGTAATATTGCACTTGAGTAAACGTCCTTTACTACAAATTGTCTCCTGCTCATTTTCCAAGAGCTCCCATCTGCTTTGCACCTTTTTCACACTCTGTGGGGGTCCTGAGACAACCCGTCTCCATCCTTTGCTCACAAGAGATTTATTTTCTTATTCTGCACTTCAGTTAACTATTTAGAGTGCTACTGTTTTATTTTTGCTTTATTTGCTGATTTTGCCTTTAAATCATTCTGAAGGTGCCTAATACATGAAATTGCCTTGTCAAGCTAGTTTGTTTAAGTTGTTTTATTGTAGCACTGTACTTGTAAGCAATCTTTCTTTATGTTAGCACATCATGAGGTTAGCAACACCCTGCTCAGACACAAACACACAGAAAGTACATTTTATGTATGCAATTTCCCTTAGAACTGAAATCTGGAACTCAGTGTGGCTAAAACAAACCCACTGTATGAAGAAAAGCTTAGAGCAGAGAGTCTGCACATTAAACAATGTTACTATCAAATCTTAGCACAATCTAACCTAGCCTATTGCCTAAACCTAGAGACCAACTTAGGAGACTTCTACATAACCTAGTCAATGGTTTACAGTAGCCCACCCAAATACAGGTCTGGACAATGTGGATATGTTATTTCCAAATATCTCCACATTTAGCATCCTGAAACAATGTAGCAATTGTCTCTTGTTCACAGACAGCCATTTAATTCTTACAAAACAAACACAGGATATGTGAGATGCACATACACAATTTCACTGGAAGCAAAAATCTCGCATACAAACAAGGTTGTCAAGAACATACACACTGTATCCACCACACGTAGTGTCAACTACACATATAGGTCAATCTATGCTGAGGCATTAAAAATCAATCTTCCTAAACCCCAAAGACATCCTAAGCCTATTAATGGCAATGCCTATCCTCAGCAGTCTCTAAAGCACTCACCAAAAGCAACACCAAACACCACACATACACCTACACCTAGTGGAGCCCCAAGAGCAAAGCCCATATGGTAAGCAAACACATTACCCAGGACCCTTGTCATAGGAGACTCCATTTTATGATGCACACATGTCCAACTAACAAGACTGAGCAAGGAGTAGATAATGGTTAGTTGCTATGGAGACAGGATCCACCAAGTTATGCATGCACTCGGATAACTACACCACAGGCATGAGTATGATTCTATCTTATTCCATGTGAGCATTAATGACCTGGGATGTGCATCCCTGGACTATATGAAGAGGGATATTTACGATCTCACGCAGGTATATGCCTTACACTGAGCAGCATTCTACTTTCTCCAAGGATGATGCCATGAAAGATGAGCGACTTCAATAACTGGCTTAGTCCCTTGGGTCTTTCCAAGAGGATTCAATATTTGTCAACATGGGAGGGCATTTTTAACACACCATGCTGCTTTGCAAAGAATGGTCTGTACCTGTCTCCTCTAGGCTTCTGAATATTGTCTACAACTTTATCCATCCCCTTAGAGCCTTTTTTTTTGGCAAAGTCAAACTGACAAACCTACTGACATAGCAAATAAAACCCAAAGGTGTTACTGCTCAATTCTATGCACCTAGACAATAAATTCAGCACCTTACAAGCTCTCCTAACTCTGGAGAATATAGACATCTGTGCTGTTACTAAGAGATGGTTTAAATCTGCAGAAAGTACTTGGCAGTGAAGGGCTGAAGTGCCTTCCACACACTGAGACCATCAGCTGCACAGACGGGGACAAAAGATTGAGGGATCTCATTTAAACAGGATGATGCTCAGGGATTTATCCACAAACAAATCACCATAGGCAAAGTCCCTTACCATATCCTAAAAATCTATAGTTCACTCTCTGTGTCCCCTGAATCCCATAGCTCATACCTGAACTACTGGAGACACTCACCATTAAACCAAATACCCTATTCATGGGAGACGTTAACTACCCCTCTGTGGACAGGGAAACATACACCACCTTATACTTGCAAGCAAGATTCCTGGACTTTATTAACACAAATACTCTTGACCAGATAGTGTGCATATCCCCCAGAGGATCAAACATACTCGATCTGGTACTCACCAATATGTTAGAGAACTGCAACCCCCTCAGTGTCACGTGCTCATTGTTGAGGTTGGACCACAGAGCTGTCTACTTGAAAATAAAAATTAAATCAGTAACCCCAGAAAATCCTGTAACAGTTTAGAACTATTCCAATGCAAACTACACTCTATTAAATGACAGTTTGTCATAATTCAATGCCCCTACCAACCTTGAGTTCACAGCAACCTGTGCAGAATTTTTCACAGAGACCATGCACATCATTTAAAAGGCTGTATGGAGGCTGCTGTACCTATTAGGAGTGAGCTCAAAGCAAACTCTAAAAACAAACCACACTGGGGGAATCCTAACCTTGATAGGGTATATCACACAAGGAAAAAAAATTATGGCTAAAAACTGTCATAATGATAAGAGCTCTCTAGTTAAAGTAATTAACAAACTAAGAAGACTAATTAAGTCCAACAAGGTCAACTAGAAGGTCAAGATAGCCTCACAGGCTGAAGAGAACCATTAGGCCTTCTACAACTTGTCCAAAACCTTAAAGACAGCTCACATCAGCATGCTGAACTGGTGGTGAATGGTACCACATTCAGTGATCAGAAAAAAACATAACAAATTTGCTGGCTGGCAAATTCAGCTCAAACTCTTCACCTCCAACTCTGACTCCCCCATGATATGCCTACTAACATAATCCCCTGACTATTAAAATGATGCAGCTCCTGGTAGCACTCATTAAGGCCAAAAACACAGTCTCAATGGGCTAAGACAATATCCCAAGATGACTACTAAATAGTTTGAAATGTGACCTATCAGGTCCACTTGACACACTTTTGAACTATAGCCTCAAAACAGGCATTGTACCATAAGACTGGAGGGATGCAATGGTTATCCCACTTCACAAAGGTGGACCATCAACTACCTCAAGAAAATACAGACCTATTAGTCTGACTAGTCTAATACACAAAGCCAGGGAATGAATTATCAGGGGAAATGATCAACAAAGACATAGGTAACCTTCAGAAACTGGATTCAACCAAGTTTGGGTTTGTCAAGTGAAAGTCATATCTACTAAACCGAGTGGATTTTTTGAGAAAGTCACTAAGGCAATAGATGAGGAGAAAACTGATGCACGTGGACCACCTACCTGGACCTGGCTAAGGCATTTGATACAATTAGGTACAGTTGTCAAACTCACTGAACTGGGCATAAATCCTTGCATAACTCATTAGATTACCAGCTGGCTCACAGTAGGACCCAGGAAGTCAGGATTGACAATACCACCTCCACTAAGTGAAGAGTCACCAATGGGCTACCTCAGGGCTTTGTGCATCTACTTCTAGGAGGTAAAAGCTAATAAAGGAACTTTGGCTGACCAAGTTCACAGATGATTGCAAATTTGGTGCTATAATAGACTCCCCCCAAAACAGATACATCTTACAAGAGGGTCTAACACAGACAAATGACTAGTGTCTAAGTCATGGAATAAAACTCGATTCCAAAAAATGCATTATAGTGTCTTTTGGGAAAACTGCCACCCAGACTGATCACTCCATTGATAAGACACCCTAAGAGTTGAACCAGCAGTCAGGGATCTGGGAACATATATTTACAGTAATTTGGCCTTTAACCAACATGTTGCAGCCAACGTAGGAAGTAAATCATTCTATGACACATAACTTATAAGTAAGGGTATGGTGTCCAGGTCCAAGGAAGTTATAGCACCACTTTATTCAGCCTTTATCAGACCCATCATTGAGTATAATGCCCCCTTCAGCATGTAAATGACCAGACATATGAATCAGTTGAATACCCACAAAGGTTCCTTACCAAGATAATCCAGGGTATTAACATACTGTCTTGTACAGATTACTTTAAATAATATTTTATGGTCTGTATCCTACAGTTTACTGAGAGGTGATCTATGCCTGGCAACAAGACATATTCAGATCTAGCTCTGATAGACCTTATACACATTGGCAAAATGAACAGCATCAGAACCACTAGATCTAGACATTTAAATTTTGCTTGTGGCATATATAAGATATGCTAGTAAGACAGGTCCTCTACTCCAACCACCTCACCATTACAAGTATTATGAAACCTATTCCATCCTTTTCTCCTGCTGAACTACTTACAGCTAACCTTAAAATAAATGACCACACCACTATCACAGTAGCAGCCATCTATATTCCTCCAAGAGACAAAATTCCTTTGTTCAAAAATATTCTTTCATACTTTTCTCAACACATCCTCAATGAAACTATCCTCCTTGGGGATGTCAACATTAACTGGTTAACTCTCAGTAATGCAAACTCTAATACTCATATTAATTTATAATACTACTATTAATTTATATGACTTTACTCTGCTAATCTCCCATCCTACTCATACAAACAACTCTCACACATCTAGCACTCTTATTGGCTGGGTACTTGTATCTAATCCTTCCAAATATCATAACACTGAAACCCTACCAAACACCCTGAGTGTTCACTCCCCTATAAAAGTGCTTAGGTTCACTCTCCACTTCTCAGAACTTCCTACATTTATCACTTGTCATAAACTCTCTAACTTCCATCCAGAAACCATTAATTCCCTCCTCTCTAAAGTGAACTGGAAATTCCTTACCCAACTCCCACTAGAAGAAGCAGTCCTAGCTTTCAACTCCACCTTCCTTAGCATCTTACACTCACTTGCTCCCCCTCGCAAAGTCTGAATTAAGCCCACCATATCTCCATGGCTTTCAAAAGCCACTCTTACCCTTATGGTAACTAGAGACAAACTATGGAAAAAATGGTCACAAACTAAACTCCCTGCAGACTTACAAAAATATAAAGAACTCAGGAATCTCACAAAAAAATACATAAACAAAGATAAAAAGGACTTCTATAACAAATCTCCCACAGCCTTAAAATCTAATCCTAAAAAATTCTGGAACTCTATTAACCAAATATTACATCCCGGTAATCTTAGCTCCCCCAATCCATGCCCAGATAATACATCTGAAGAAACTGCCACTATCATCAATACCTATTTTATCGATTCAATATCTAAGCTACTGAACCCTAACCCAAACTCCTCTACTACTAACATCTCCAACTTTTCTGAACCTACTCGTAATACTATCTCCTCGAATACCTTCTCCCTCAAACCTGTACCTACTAGCTACATCAAGACTCTACTCTCTAAATTAAAACCCTGCTCAGCATCAGCTGACAATATTCCTTCCACTTTTCTTCTACTAGCAGCTGACTCTCTTGCTCTCCCTGTATCTCTCCTAATTAATCGCTCTGTCTGTGAATCTACAGTCCCTTCCATCTGGAAACAATGCTACACTCTATCTATACACAAAGGAGGTAACTCCTCTGATATCTCCAACTTTAGACCTATCGCTATCCTCTCCCCTCTGTCTAAAGTGCTAGAAAAATGTATTCATAAACAAGTTATGCAGTATCTAATACAGGAAAATCTGCCTACACCCACTCAGCACAGCTTCAGACCCAAACATAGCACCACTACAGCTCTCTTCCTTCCTCAGCACTGTCTCTATAGCCATGGATGACCATAAACGTATTTCTTGCCTATTCTTGGACCTCTCAAAAGCTTTCAACACTGTCTCACACTCTCTTCTGCTGCACAAACTGCATAACCTCATCTTCTTCCTCAACTTCTCCTCTGATACTGTTGCATGGTTCTCCAGCTACCTCACTGATAGATCTCAGTCACTGAGATGGCACTCTGCACTCTCCCCTCCTCTCCCTGTAAAAATAGGTGTACCTCAAGGGTCTATCCTAGGGCCTTTACTTTTTAATATCTTTACTAATCAGTGCTATACCTCCTGTCCTCAGTCATCTTTAGTGCAATATGCAGATGACTCTACAGTCATCACCACAGCCAACTCTCCCTCTAAGATCTTCTCAGCTACTCAGGCATCTTTTAACTTAGTTGAAACATGGCTCTCCAACAACCAGGTCATCCTTAACCCTAAAGAAAACAAAGCTGTTACTCTTCCTACCTAAAAAGTTCAACAATATTAAACCTTCCTTTTCCATACAGTCCCTTAATAACACTTCCATTCAGGAAGAATTCAGTACTAAGCTCTTAGGCGTAACCATCGATGATCAGCTTAAATCTGACTTGCATGTTAATAACTGTATCAAAAAGACTCATTCAAAACTAGGGCTCCTTTACCGTAACAAGAAATTCCTTAACTCTAAAGCCAAGATTACACTCTCTCTTACCTACCTTCTACCCAGTCTAATGTACAATTCTCAAATTCTCACAAATCTTAACTCAGCACTACTGACCAAACTCAAATCTACCTACAACAAGGTAGCTAGATTTGCTGCCCATCAAACCTACAAATCCCATCACTGTCTCTCTCTAAAACACCTAAACTGGCTTGAATTATCCCACCAGCTTCTCTCTCAGCTCCAGATCATCCATTCTAACATATACCAGCCTTCCTACTGCTCAGCACTATCACCTCTCATCTCCCATTATTCTCCCTCCAGACCTCTCCGAAGCTCTAACCAAGACCTACTACAAATCTACAAACCCAACTCTAAATTTGGATGCAACATGTACAGCTATCACCCCACTGTTGCCTGGAATAGGCTCCCACTAGAAATCAAGACCCTTACACATCCTAAACAATTTAAGACAGCCACCAAAGAGCACTTTAAAAGTCACTGGTCCTGCCACTGCACTCTCCCTCCATAAACATCCCCTACTTCTCATACCTTAATCTATTTTCTGCCCTTAACTCACTCATCTCACTAGCTCTCCCTAACCTTCTTGACTACTATTTCTACTGTCTTCTAAAATCTATTAAGCAAATTGCCTCAGAGAAACATTCTATTGTAATTGTCTTGCCTTCATGCAACTACATTATGGAATGGACTGCGTTGCTAGCCTTATGATGGTCCTGGTAGTTACTAGTGTAGTATATACCTATGAACCTTATATGTGCGTGTATATGTATATATATGTATATATATATATATATATATATATATATATATATATATATATATATATATATATGGGGCTACCTAATAACACCAAGACGCGAAAACACCGACAATGAAATCACCGACACAACAAAACCGAAAGTTCAAAAACACGAAACTTCACATGCCCGACAAACCACAATCCCGACAATCAACAAACAAAACAAATCCCCTGTCCAAAAAGCACACACACAACAGAAGCACACCAAAAACCTTACAAACCTACACTAAACCTTACATACACAACTATCTATGCACTAACCTTAACCCAAACCCTAACCCCAAGGTCCACCACTATCGCACACTCACCTAACCCGCGCTCTAACCCTAACTCACTTAATCCACCCCTAACCCTACAGTCTGTCACTATCGCACACTCACCTGACCCATGCCCTAACCCTAACTCACTTAATCTGCCCCTAACCCTGACCCCACACTTACCTTAACATGTCGGTGTTCTCAGCATCGGGATTTTCAACTGTCAATCATCTCCGTTGTCGAGGTGTCGGTGTTCTCATCGTCGGCGTTTTGCAGTTTTGGCGTTATCAGGTAGACCCATATATATATATATATATATATATATATATATATATATATATAGACACACACACACACACACACACACACACACACACACACACACACACATATACATATATATATATATATATATATATATATATATATATATATATATACTTGCTCCTGAACTAGTGTGCATACACACAGAAGTGGTTTTTCAGTGCAATGTGTGTGTGTGTGTGTGTGTGTGTGTGTGTGTGTGTGTGTGTGTGTGTGTGTGTGTGTGTATCTGTCTGTTTATATCTATGTATGTTGTCTGTGTTTATTTGTTTACCAGAAAGTTCCAAAATTTCAGAGCTATTTTTACAGTGGCCCAAGGAAAACAACTCAAGGAATTACAGGTGTAATAATTTCAAGCAAGTTACTTAAAAAATGTGTGTGCATTTTGTGTATATATATATATATATATATATATATATATATATATATATATAAATATATATATATATATTTATGTGTGTGTGTATGTAAGTATGCAGTGTCAGGCCTCAGAACAGTCCTGGGCATGTGTTATTTCCACAACAACGCACTCCCTGTTGGGCACTATAACATGCATAAGGCCCAAGCATGGTATATGTCATTTAGTAGCTTCCCAGAGGCCCAGGGAGAACAGCTCAAGTAATTCCAGATGTAATCATTTCAAGATTTGTTAAAAAATATATTTGTGAATATATGTATGCATGCACACATATTCACAATATATCAACAAACACAGACAGCATTGCCTACATAACTATGAAAAGAAACCATATTACAAGCTTACTGCATATAGACACCAATGAAAACACATTTACAGTTATATAAACAACTGTATACAATGGTCAAAAAATACAATGGTGTTAATATAGCAAAAAATAAATAAAAAAAAATAATTGTAAAGAAAACTTTGCAAGGTGAGAATGTTATCTATTAGTCATTATTAGGTGGTGTAACTAATTAAGGTGCAGTAAAGAGTCCGGCTAAAGGTAAAAAACATACTCTGGGCATAAATTAGTTACCCTGTCTGATTCAACAACAGAATCTGTTGAAATATAGATGCTCATAAAGTAATTTATGCACCAAAAGTCTAAGGAGGTTTAGGTGATTGGAAGGGAGAGTTTGTTCACTGTGTTAAAATACTTCTGCAAAGATCAAGTCTTCAACTTGATGTTACAGGAGGGGATTTAGTTAAGAAGAGCATCACTGAAGTTAAGTCTAAAGTGTGACATTTGATTATAGACGTGAGAAAAAAGTATCTGTTTGAGGTGTAACAACATGAATGAGCTATCTGCAGGCATGGCATAAGCAAGAATAATACCAGGAAAGGAGTCTCAGAGCTTTCGGAATTAGCACATCCATGATTAATAAATAAAAGGCTTCATCAGAATGAACACAGATACAATACTTCACAATTAAATAAAAAGGAAAACGTGCATGCTCAAACCTCAACTAATGAAATGCTAACATAAAATACCAAATAATGAATATGCTTTACAGCGTGAAGTCAAACATCATTCAATAAAATTCTGCCACAGCTTAGAGGCGCTATCCTTTAAAATGCACTTATTATTAATACTGGCATTGAGACAAGGTACACAATTAGCCTGTAACCTTAGTAACCAAATCACTACCTTTACTTTTAACGGGTATTCAAAATCTACACCATTGTTGGTTTTGCACCCATTGACCAACACACACACACACACACACACACACACACACACACACACACACACACACACACACACACATACACACACACATACACACATACTCCATTTTGAAATTCTGACAGCAGCCGCACTGCTTGTAAAGTATAAGTGGAAAATATGACAGAGAAAAAATGAAATCTTTGACATTGTGATACAGTTTGTATATAGGAGAAATTCAGGCCTTAAGTGTTTGTTTAAAGGGACTGATTCCACAGTTTTTCATGATATTTTATGAACCCTAGAAGTACATTTGCTTGTGGATTTTGTAAAGAGTTTGTGTGCCATTACACTATCCTTCATTAACACAACTGGATCTCAGTTAACGTCCAGTTGTTCCTTTTTACTATTTATCGACATTTGATTACTGGGAAAGACTGCTTGGGTAGGTGCCCATTTTAAGCAGAGGCTCAGGGAGAAAAGCACCAAATTATTATAAAAAAATAATTGCTTGGGTATTTAAAATGGGTAATTAGCTGTTAAAAGCATGAGATTAGAGCACAATAGTCGAAAAGGGTTGGAGCGATCACTTTAAATATAAAGGTTTTAGGTCAGCTGGAATGACTGCTGGATGGCTTTAAAAAAATTGTACCAGACATTTATTTCAAATGCATCTAGGCAGTGTTTCATAAAGAATTGTGATTGGGTCACAAATCATAACAAGCTTACTCTTCAGCTTACACAGAAGCCAACAAATTCACCTCTTTAAATACCTGTAGTACTTATATAATATCTGTTAAAGTGAAGAACTTAGGGAGCCTTGGCACATTTAGATTGTGAATTTCTTAACTTTTTAAGGTTATAATGCAATCAGTACATGCAAAATCTGTGCTTGATCAGACTCCCAACAGAATAATGCAAGTAAACTGATTTAAAGTCAGCTTTGATAGTGTTCCTTAAGATATGTAGAATTCTCCTGCTTGTGGAGTTGTGCATATGCATGCCCCCCACCGCACCCCACCCCCCACACACACATACGCACAGCTGCTTGACAAATCCAACAAGTGAATAAATTATGAATTTCTTCCCTTAGTATTCTCTATCCATTTTCATCACTTAAGTAGAAACGTCATGACGAGACTGAGGATCACATGACTACAGGATCATAGCAAGACAATAGGAATGTATCATGTTCACATAGGAACACATTACAAGGCTTATAAAATATGTGCAGAGTATACCAAATAGGGAAAAATCTTTTTACAAAACAATAACTTTGAAATTTATTAAAATGATATTAAATGACATATGCTGATGCATCCCAACTTACACAACATCATGAAGCTATTTCTCTGTGCACTTTCACTGACTGACAGCAAGGAAAGGTGGCTACAACCCTTATAGAATTCCAGATTACTTATACCTAAACACTTTTCCTTCTGTAGGATGTCCACATCATTCGGGGACTCGACTATGGGTCCTAGTTTGCAGTCATCTGTGAACTTCGTTAGCCAAAGGCCTTCTGTGTTAGCCTGTACTTCAGAGAAGTAGATAGCAAACAGGAGAGGTCCCAGGACTGAACCATGTGGTACTCCACTTGTCACTGGTTTGAAGTCAGATTTGGAGTCTGCAACTTTTACAGTGTGGGTTCTGTCAGTGAGCCATTTGGCAACCCATCTTGTGACGTAGGGATTTATACCTAGTTTAGTGAGTTTAGCTATAATTCTAAAATGGGGGATGGTGTCAAAAGCCTGGGTGAGGTCATGATAGGCTGTGTGAACCACCTTACCCTCATCTATGGGTTTGATGACTGCCTCAAAGAAGTCGATTAAGTTCAGGAGGCACGATCTGCCTTTCACAAACCTGAACTGGGTGGGATCCAGAGTTTGGAGGTTACCAATGTCTGTTTATGAGTTCCATGATGATACGTTCCATGGTCTTACAGACCAGGCTCATCAGACTAATAGGGTGATAGTTCCCAGGATCAGTGGTGGCTCCCCCTTTGTGGAGTGGGATAACTGTTGCTGTCCACCATTCAGTGGGCACAAAGCCTGATGTGAGGCTATGATTGAAAATGGTGCTTAGGTGTGGAGCCAGTTCGTTCTGAAATTCATGTAAAACACAGCCTGGGATGTTATCGGGTCCCATGGATGCTGTGTTTTTGGCTTTAGGGAGTGCATCTTTTACCTGCATAGTTGTGATTACATGGGCTCTGCATTCTTCCTGTATAGATATGGGCCCTTTAGGGGATGGGGGGGGGGGGGGGGTAAAGTTAGCACTGAACCTATCTGCCAGGATGTTGGCAATATCAGTTGGTTCTGTAATTTTTGTGCCTTTGTGCTGTAACTCAGAGCAGATCTGGGTGTTGCCATTGAAATTCTTGACAGAGCTATAGAATGCTTTGTGGTTGTCCTTAGAATTAGTGGTGATTTTGTTTTTGTAGCTAGCTTTGGAGGATCTTATAAGGGATCTCAGCTTCTTACTGAGGCTGACCAGGGAGCTCCTCCACTCATGGGATTTTACTCTGTTTTGCAACAGTTTCTTCCTTCTATTGTAGAGTTTGTTTATGGCAGGGGACCACCAGATTGGCTTCCTTTTTTTGGAGGGTAGTGTCTTGTTTCTGTTTGGGATAGCACAATCCATGCACTTGTGTAAGTGCTTATAGAGTACATTTGTGTAGGATTCAGCAGTTGTAACTGTATTGTCCATCTGCATGGGTGTCGTGAAGTTCGCCACTTCTGTCTTAAGAAACATGAAGTTGGCTTTGGAGAAATGTTTTACCATGGTTTCCTTAATGTGTCTATATATATATATATATATATATATATATATATATATATATATATATATATATATATAAATAGACACATACACATACATAAATATGTGTGTGTGTGTTTCTGTGTGTGATTGCTCCTAAAGTCTGACTTCAAACTAAAGGAAAGATTCTGATAATTCCAAGTTTAAACCAACTCAATTATATTAAAAATTGCTACATGTTCATGCTTTCTGACCTCCTTAACCTTAAGGATATTTATTT